>NC_092034.1:13359143-13659143 GCF_042242105.1 Pempheris klunzingeri
AATGAGATATTTAGAGTTCTTGGCTATCATTACCCTTGAAAATGGGCTGAATGACTAGCAGGGCATGTTGAGCGGCAGTGTCGAACTGAGCATGCGCAGCACGATAGTGAGGCAGTACTGGTTTAGCCAGCAGGGGGCGCTGTTGGCTTGTAACAGTCATGGTTTTGGACGTGTGCACATATCCTGCTCTTCTTATTGGAAACATGCAGAAAGATTAAGAATATATTCCATTAATTACTAAGGTAATGAAAATGTGTATTGTTGCAAGAATAATCTAGAATCTAGATATATTAAATGTGGAATTAATGAAATAGAAATGACTACCAAAAGTGCAACAACATATAGAAAGAGGATTGAAGCAAATATATCACAACAAATTCCCCTGGAGCATGACATGTAAATAGACATTTAAATGATCATGCTTCAAAATGAGGACACAAGAAAATCGGTACACAAGTCAAATGGTAGGACATTGCTCACACATTTAGATTTACAAACTGTACATAATTATTGTCATGATAGAGAGCATAAATCAGAGCATAAATAACTACTAGTCTTAATGAGAAAGGCAGTTTTACCAACCAGGCACCCCCAAAGCCCCAGGTTGTCTGTGTGTCAATTGGTTTGTGGTAATTTTATCTACTGCAATGCTCCAACTGAAATGATAACAGTTTTAGTAGAGTCCCTGAATTATTACCTTGTAAAATTGTAGTTCTAAAGCCTTTGTTATTTTAATTTATAGTATATCCAGGTGGTGCATCTTCCAAAATAAAGTTGCTTTTAATTAATTAATGAGACAGATAGTGGATGAATGGAGCGTCAGTGGGATCAGCAGTTAATTTCTGCCTCTTGGCCATCAACAAGTTAATCCAGCCATGGAGGTGTTTCTAATATTCTGTCCAGCCATATGTCTGTAAATGCGGTGGATAAAACATTCACAAGAGTAGCATTTGCTGCAGGGCAACTGTGTTGAGGTGTATAACATGGCATTGGTGTTGTTCTAAACTTTAGAACACTTCATATGACCACTAGTTCTAAACTTTAGAACACCAAAGTAAAAGCAAAATTATATATAATATGATTATTAATATCAGTATTTATACTTTCTATAATAATAATAATAATTATGATAATCAGTATTAATATCTGGGTACTCATCAATTGATGTTGAGTTGTAGTGGCTTTAAATGACCACTAGAGGACAGTAAACACCAGTTATCAGTTCATTTATGTGCATGATCAGCTGTTGTACCTTTGATGATACATAACAGCTGAAAACTACCACTGCAATGTTTATATGTGCATGAAATGATTATACTGTGTTAGAAAGCATCATCAAAGCATTTACGTGCCAGCAAAAAGGTCGAGATTGCTTTTAAATATATGAACAACCATCAATTTGTTTAGTTTTTAAACACCAGCCAAAAAACATCATTGAGTCACCTCATGTTATCTTAAGATGTCAGGTACGATGAAATATAAATCAGTATTTATGTAAAAAGAAATACTAAGTAAGCATTGCTATAAAACACTGTAAAATGAACGTCAATCTAAATCTTGCATCCTCTCCTGTGCTTCATGACAAAGGTCAGGGGTCATCCACAGTGTGGAGCAGTGTTTAAGCCGAGCATTTTGCCCAATGTAGTCTTCACATTCCCTCTTCATTCCCAGGATCTTTAACCAGCGGGTAGAGGGGATGCTGGATTCTCACTGTAACTGAGCAGAAAGCAAACCATTACACATATTACATTACATTTACAAAATAAATGAATATTATGATATTGATTAGCACGATCTCTGTCTGATTTCATGATTAAACAGTATTAGACACAAATTGAATGCCCCTGAAAACCCACTAACCATCATCAGATTCTGATTCAAATGTTGTTAAATCCTGATTGGTGCATGGGAGTATGTGACATCACCTTTTTTCTAACTGAGCCTCACCCACTTCATCCAGAAATATCAACATCTCTCACGTGAAATAACCAAAACTATTCAGCCTTTAGTAGAAAATTATGTGTTCACGTAGGATCCTTTCAAATACGTCTCACTTGTACATGTTTGCACTGACCCGCGACAGTCCTGACAGCTTGGTCATATGTCCAGCTGAGCTCCACATCTGTAAAGCTCCTCATGACAAAGGCTTCACTAGAATTTACAAGTCGCAAGTAAGTAAACATTTACGGTACATTTACCGCCTGAGCAGCTGGAAAGAGCATGCACAGCTTGCATATTTTAATGCAACAGTAATCGTGAGGTGTTGCTTTGGATTTGTATCAGAAAATGTGTAATGTATAAGTTCATTTGAGTCTTGATATGTTGTCCCAACATCACTCTTTGTAAATAACTACTGTCTGTGGGTCTGGACCCATGTTTATAGTCAGCAGAGCTCCTAGTGCTCTTTTGGTTGTGCCTCCCAAAGCACTAAAAATGACATGTTCATAAAATGTATGTGTAATGTGTATAATGCCTATATAATAATAAAGTTAGAACATGTGCACAGCCTGACAGAGGCCTGTGCACACATGCATGGATACACACACACTGCAGGAACAGATAAGTCAACTGTCCAGCCAATAGATCCACTCTGAACTGCTGCTGCTGTTGCTTTGCATACTGAGTGTCCGTCCAACAGTCATTAGACTTTACTAGATTATGACGGCAGCACCAGCGCGTCATGACATATCAAACATCCACAAATATCCACATCACCCCAGGGACCTTCTTCATTCAAAGTGGTGTGTGACAGGACACAATGAGGAAATTAACTGTTTCTCTAGTATTTCCATCTACTCCAGAGGTGTGATGATGCATCTGTTTTGCACCTGCGTCCTGTCCTTCTCCCTCCTGATAGAGTCCTCCCTGGTGAGTGCGAGTGTGTCCAACAGCTTCAGAGGCTGCAGCCATTTTTTCTACATGCAGACACCGCCTGTGGGGGTGAAGGGAGCCAGCCTGAGGAGGATCTGCCAGAAGTATGCAGACAAAGTGTGCTATGCCACGCTGTACGACAACAGCCGTCGCCTCCCCCTCTACTCAGCCTACATCTTTAAGAAATCTGATGGAAAGAGGAGGATGGACACCCCATGGATGTATGAGCCACAGGTAGAGAGAGCAGCACTAATGCATTTGGTTCATTTGTCACTTAGTGTTAAACTGAGGGAAGCTGATCAACTGTTGTACAATCCCTGCTTGCATTTCACTACAGTTGCTCTTGCAGTCAGTACGCTCGTTTTTAAAGACCACACAGCTCAAACTTAGATTATTTATAAATTTAGGTTTGCAAAGGGATGTTTTAGAGGTGGGAATGAAGTTTCTGCTTGCCGCCATCTTGCCTGGAGGTAGAATTTGGTAAAAAAAATGACATAATTAGCTTAGCTTAGCTTAGCATTACATGTACACAAGCATACAGACTTTAAAAACACAAGATCTTGTCATTTAACTTCTAACTTCTTTAATTAATTAGTTAATTAATTGGATTATTTCTTTGCTATATTTGTTTTGCATTTTATTTGATTTTATTTAGAAAAAAATATTCAAAATCACCGTGACCATACATGGAATACATGAATATACTGTATTACACAATATAATATTTTGCTCTCAAAATGCTAAACACCACATTTGTTTTCCCTCCAGTTGGTTTCTGATGCTGAGAGCAGCAACATGAGGGCACTTCCCCTGATCGACGACACTCCGCCTCTGATTGAGGAGAGCCAGGCTGTGCTGGAGGACTACATTGATGCTATAGACTATAGTCGTTACGCACTGAATCCTGACCAGCACCAATCAGAGCCACATGACAAATCCTCCACATACACTCTGACTAATGTAGTCCCATTACTCACAGACTTCCTGGACACGTCCTGGAACCCATACTTGGACATCATCCGACGTCGCCTCAACAACTTTTGCTACGGCAAATCTTTCATGGTGACAGGGGTGACTGTTTCTGGGGCGACCATCCAGCGAGATAACAGGGACCGCCTGGCCATCCCAAAACATGTATGGCTGGCTTACTGCTGTCCACGGTTTGACCGTAACTCTCCGTATGAGGTGAGGTTCATGTTCCCTAGTTATGGGGGCTATGCAGTGAATGAACAGAGTGACCACAGTGTGGTGGAAGTCCCTGTGAAGACTCTGGAGAGCTTCCTGAGGAGCCAGACTGACATAGACAGTGACCTGACAATTTTCCACAAGGGGTGTGTGTCAGAAAACACCTTCAAGAAGAAGAGGGACCTGGTCGTTGTTGGGACGTCGTAAACTGGATGTGCAGTCCAGGGTGAAGCTTATGATGAAGAGCACCTTCTGTATAAACAGGACTAACTCAAATAAACATTAAAAGAACAGTGTTAAGTAGTCATGGCTTCACATGTTTTGGAATAAATTTGGAATTATAATGAGGGATTAAAAAGCCATTTCATGACTAACTTTGCCCTTCATTTTGCCTGAATTGGGGCACTCAGACAAGGAAACCATGTGATCATAGGGACTCAGATGGATGGTTTCTTTAAGTTGTGGCACTGTAATGGAGAATGGGCCATAGCACAGACAACAGATCAGCACCACCAAAGGACATACGATGAAACTGCACATTAAAGGGGCACCCACGCAATTCAAAATCACACTTCCCATAAATGCAAGCAGCAGAGCTGCTGAGGTATCCTGACATTAATATCAAGTATTAGCCAAGCCGCCAAGACCCTGCATTTATTTTCATTTGACTTGAAATCATACATGTACTGTGTATTTCAAAGAGAAGAAGCTCCACGTGTGGGCTGAATGAGGCCCTGCTTATCTGCATTACATGGTAAAGATGTTCAGGCCAAATTTAAACTTTCTTTTGTACTCTACCTCATTTTGGCTCAATGTGGCTCACTTAGACATTAAACTATTAATGTATATAAAGTAATATAAAATTATGTCTAAGAAATATGCACTATCTAAGCAAACCGTAGGCTCTTATTTGTTAATTGATTATGAATTACTTCGATTTGAAACATCTATTGTGAATATGTTTTTCTATATGTGTGTATTTTCACATCTCAAGAAAAAAAAGAAAATTAAAAAAGTTAAACTGTTTTGTGACATACATCAAAAATGTTGTTCTTAGTGTACTGTCTGTGGGGTTCTGAGCTTTCCCCACTAAATGTCATGTGATGGTCTTTTATCTATTCTAGTGAAATCATGCCATGCATGTCATCCCTCTCTTTATTCTTATGTTTCCATTCCATCAGTCTCCATTGCCTCCTATACAATAAAGACAATCCTACATGTAATGTAATGTACATGTTCATTTTCATTCACGTTCAAAGCATTATTTTAATCCTCTTTGTCATCTTTCTACGCAGCTTGCCCTTTCTGCACAGATAAAATGTCACTATATTGTCTTTTATATTTAAGTTTAGATGACAGGTGTTAATGATGACATCATTGCTATTCCAGTGCTTAGTTGAAGTTTTAGTAACTATTTAAGGTTTTTAAAAAAAATCTAAATGTCTGGTGCACAACTTGTAATTAAGCATGACCCTAGAAACATGACTAGCAGTTTTGTGCATTTGAGAAATTTCTACCTTCTTCCTCATCAGTGACAGAAACACTGATGTCTTTTTATTGGCTGTCTGCTGTAGCTCTTCCTCTGGCTGTGGGTGGATGTGCTGAGGTGTAAGAAGTGCCTTGTTTTGCATAGTGAGTCCTGATTACAGAGAGTTAGACACCTGTGTTAACTCTTTTACTGAGCTCCATAGGCAGGCACAGATGACACATTCAATCATTTGTAGCAGCTCACAGACATACTTGACTTAAATTTTCCCACTAGAGTAACATCAAAGCCCTCCTGACTATGGCACTTTGGGCGCAAACGGCTCTCCTGCTCATCAACATAATAACATCAGCGGTAAGAGGCAGAGTGGAAAAAGAGCTGTCTCCAGAGTGCAGAGAATTCCTCTACATGGAAACACCACCAACTGGGCTGCAGCATCACTCCCACCACTTCATCTGTCAGCGTTACAACAAGAAGCCGCGCTACGTGACACTGTACAACACTGCAGGTCGCATACCGGTCTACTCTGCCTACACTTTCAAACGCTCAGATGCAGAGAAATGCGTGGATGTCCCATGGATGTATGAACCTCAGGTAAAGAAAAAAGAAGGCTGGGCATGAAGTGCTGGGAAATTCTTCTAATGAACAGTGTGCTATAATTTTTCTGCTCTGATTTCACGTTAGTATTCTGGTGCAAGTGCTTCAGTTCGTGCAGAACTCTTGTGCAGTCACATTGTACCATCAAATCCTTATACTTCTCCTTATCTCATTTGCACCGGCTCTGTCTGTCTGTCTACACAGCTATCCACATCCTCCGATACAGATGACATGCAGCCTTTCCCACGTGGCTACATGCCCATGAACTTTGAAGACGCCCAAGCTGTTCTAGATGATTATATAAACGCCGTCCTGTATGAACGTGGTACCCTCAACCCGGCCGAGCACCAGGACGATCTTGATGACAAAGCCTCCACCTACACACTCACCAATGTCGTACCTGTGGTGCCCAACTTCAACAACATAGTCTGGAACAGACAGGAGGACATCATCCGCAAACGGCTTAATAACTACTGTCGTGGAACAGCTTACATTGTCACAGGTACCACCACCTCGGGGGAGATGATCCGTCGGCAAAACATCAAGCGCATTGCAGTGCCCACATACTTGTGGTCAGCTTATTGTTGCGTTGACTATGACCACAATGCGCCATATAGTGAACGCGTTAAGTTCCCATCTTTTGCTCACTATGGCCTGAATGAGCAACAGAATAATGATGTGGTGGAAATTTCTGTCCAGAAGCTGAAGGAGTTCCTCAAGAGGACAACATTTGTAGACCAGAACTTCCAGATCTTTGTGAATGACTGTGTTGCAGCAGCACCAAGTAAAATTATATAGGAAAATATTTAGCTATAAGGCAGATACATGCCATTTTTACAACTATATTGTCTTTCAGTTAACATGTTCTGTTTCTTCGTCTTCAGTACGCTTTTTTCACAGCAGAAAATCTGACTTTTCATAGTTAGAAAAAAACAGGTATACTGATAACAATAGCTTGGTGTGTTCCAATAAACCATGACAGTGACAGTGAGCCAGCATGCACAATGCACAGCAGCTAAATGGAATTCAGCCATAATATTTTTTATTAGCACCTGTACTTTTCCTGCTGTGAAATATCAAAATGTGTTCTGTGTCAATGTCATATTGGAAAGATGGACTTTGTATCACTGATAGAATACACAGTACAGACCAAATTACTCAAATGAACAGTACTCTCACTGTATTTTGAGCACTGTCTGGGAATAACTGAACATTAGTCTCACTGTGATCACTGTGATTTGTCATGCCAATAAAGGTTATTTGAAATACTACAGATGCTTCGAGGGTTGAGGATGTTCTACAGAGATTCTATACTTTTGTTTTCCCCCCTCCAAAGCCACAGGTGAAATAGACTCAGTCCTTACATTTTCACATCTGTGTGCGAACAGATCCATCCTTTCAGTTGCAGTTGGTGAATGTGTGGCATATGACCCCGGACATGACCCGCGGGCAACACACCAAACGACCAAATCGTATACTTTTTACTATAGTGCGTACTACAGCTGCCCTCATGAAGTACATTTAATGCAGTATGTGGACAATTGGGGCATACTTCTTCGTCATAACATTGCAGCTTGAACTAAAACCCCCTTGCTCATCCATCCATCCCTCCCTCCCAATGAATACTGCTACATTGAAAATTATTACAAAACACTATTTGCCATTTTTTCATCCATATTCCAATTTTGCACTATTGACTGCAGTGGGAGCTTTCCATGCGATTTCTTTATGGTGTGTTGTATTGATGTATGAGCGTTTTGATAGGTATTGTGTCTTTTCGAGCACACAATATTTTATGACAGGACCATGTAACTTTGTCTCCTTCTCACCCAAAAGGAGGGTAAATGGGCCCAAACATCAGGTCTGACTGGTGGCCATCTTGACTGTAGTAATTTGGATTCTCCATCCTTGTAGTTTCCTTTGTCCCTATGATTGCATGGCTTCCTTGTCTGTAGCCATCTTGGATTTGCCTTTAGTCTTTCCCTCTTTGCATATTCACATGTACACACACACAGACACACACTCCCTATTATTCTATAGCTGGGTACATTTAGTTAAATTATGCTTTGTGTGTTTTGACTTTGCAATGTTTTAATAAATGTTTCTGGGATATACATGCTGGTCTCTGTTAAGGTTGTACAAATGTGAATGATGCCAACCTTTACTCTGCCAAAAACTCCCAAATCGTTCAACTTTACTAGCTATCGATATGGTCATTTTGGTAATATCAAGTTAATAATCAATCACAATTCTATATTTTAATGAGATTGAATCAGTTAAATTAGCAATCTTTTCTCTTTGGAGAGATGATGCCCTGAGGTGCACTTTACAATAAGTCCTATTAAATAGTATGATTACTATTTTTGATTATTTGATTACTGTTGCTGTTGTTTCCCCAACAGCTGCTTTGCATTTGTGTAAATAAAAGATCCAAAGGGACTGTACCAGTGTAGCACCTCTCTAGTCTTTTCCACAACTTAAAGCACTGTAACACTAAATTCACATTCACCCATGGGAGGAGACTAAGGAGGGAGCATTCACACAGACTAGAGCACATCGAAGCTATGCTTCAATAACAATTTGGGCTTCAGTGTCTTGTCCAAGGACACTTTGACATGTCGACCCTCTGATTGGTGGATGACCTGTTCTACCTGTGAGTCACAGCCGTGGATCGACAATACAATACTTTGGATTCATCCAAACAGATATTTTCTCTTTCTGTCTCAACATACACAACATAAAAAAACAAAACTGAATGCAAAATGTGCGCAATTTGAGGGTAGTATGAAGTCAGTGTAGTTTTTCCCTCTGCAGTTCACAGTAATAAAATGATAACATTCACGGCCTTTGAATTACTGCTACAGCATTTATGGCACTTTGAATATATGGAAAAGACTTTACAATGGGAGACTAGTTGAAGTACAGATGAGGAAAAGAGGGAAGTGAATTAGACAGAGTTAGAGGTTAGCAGACGCAGAGAGCTCTAAAAGGACATAAAAGTTGTAAGATTGAGGGAAAGACAGCTTCTGTGATGATACCCACATCAAAAAGCTGTGCCCTGGCAGTTCTCATGACCATGCTGGCCTGTGTGTTGCTACAGGGGGCTCAGGCAGGAGTGGTGGGGGATTTCAATCATGTGGAGCGCTGTAAGGACTCTCTGTACATGGGTACTCCGCCCCGAGGCTACCTCAGCAACTCATTTAGGAAGATCTGCCAGAGGTATGAGGATAAACCCCGCTATGTCACCCTATACGACCCCCATAAACACATCCCTGTCTATTCTGCCTATACGTTCAAGAAGTCAGATGGAGAGAAGAAGGTGGATTTCCCCTGGATGTTTGAGCCCCAGGTGAGTGTTCTTTCAAGCTTAATCTAAGTGGAAATGTTGGTTTAGATTATAAATCTGTTTTCAATGTGAGTTTCAATCCAAACCCATTGTAGGTAGGTGTGCTCTCTCTGTTCATAGCTAGCATAGAGTTCATTATCCATCTAATATTGTGCTGTTAGTTTCATCACAAACCACATGTAAATCTGTAAGTATGCACTTATTTAAGAATTTCATTATGTCTTTAGAGACAGAAACGAAATACTCACAAATATTTCAGTTATTCACACTGAAACAGCAGTTTGGGGTAACTTTACTACTGCCGCTGCTACTGACAACAAAGTAAGCTTGAGATAAGCTGCTTTATTGGCTATGGGTGGTATTTCAATGAGCTATCGCTGCATTGACCATTTATGTTCTGGTGTGTAGTTATGCAAATTTGGCAAATTGTCTCAATGCGAAAAGGTGATGAGTGAAGAATGATTCTCTGCTTTAGCTTGTCAGAACAAAACTGTCAACTACATTTTAAGAAATGCTGTGCTTCTCCCTTCCCCTCTTCCTCTCCAGCTGGCCTCGGAAAAGAGCAGCAGTAACATGGAGCCATTCCCCCAATCTTCAAGTATGCATATGAACTTTGAGGACACCCAGGCAGTCCTGGAGGACTTTGCTGATGTGGTACAGTACGAACGTGGCCAGCTAAATCCTGACGAGCATCAGGCTGACCCTCTAGACAAAGCCTCCACCTACAGCCTGACGAATGTGGTACCCCAGATCAGGGAGTTCAACTTGGGTCCCTGGTCAGAACATCAGGACATCATCCGCAAGCGTCTCAACAACTACTGCCGTGGAAAAGCCTTTGTGGTCACCGGGGTCACCACCTCTGGACACACCATACGTCACAACAACATGGACCGAGTGGCTGTACCGGAGTACATGTGGTCAGCCTACTGCTGCACCGAGTTTGACCAAAATGCACCATACTTTGTGCGCTACAAGTTCCCTGTGTTTGGAGCTTATGGGCTGAATGATCGTGTCAACAACCACATGGTGGAGGTTCCTCTAAAGAACCTGGAGAAATTTCTCAAGGGGAGGATGGACGTGGACAAGAATTTTCAGATCTTCTATAACGACTGTGTACCAGAAAACTGAGAGTGGGTGTGACCTCTGTTAAAATTTAAAATGTGTTACCACTGTAGAAAGGTTTAGGGCAATTACAGCTGTAATATACATAATATATAGCAATATAGTAATATTCATGGAAGATATGTTATCAGATTATATCATATATTGTAAGCAATAAAATGGGGAACTAACTGAAGACATTCTAATTAGGTCCAAATGTTCGAATACCGATTATTTTCATTATTATCAATTACTCTCCAGGTTACATTCTAGAATATTTGTTTGGTCAATAAAATGTCAAGAAATAGTGAAAAATGTCCATCACAAGATCCTGGTAACCAAAGATGATGCCTACAGATTGCTTGTTTTGTCACTAATGGTAAATTTTTTCACATTTATTTAGTTTCAAATCACATAAGATAAAGAGAAGCTGCTAATTTACAATTGAGAAGCTGGAATCATAGAGTCTTTAGCATTTTGGAAAATTAAATGAAAAATTATCAAATGTCCAATAAAATACAGTGTTAATTGATATGGGTGGATTTTTTTTTTCAGAAATAATATTCAGTGTTATTACCATATAGTGCTACTACTACTCTCAGTAAAACAATCATGTGCAATTTAAATTCTAATCTGGAACTTTTGATCACTGATATTTTTTGCATATTCACACCATGGAAAGAATTTGATGCAATACAAATGACTACAAAACAAAGCATTTACTTTTGAAGGTAGAAAAGAAAACACTTAATGTATGTCTACATTCAACTTGTTTACTAGATTTGTTCTTCAAATACTTAACTTGTACTAATTGATTTCATCCACAGGGTGGCACTTCAGCCCCCTAAAACATAAATGTTGACAATGGAGCACAACATCTGGACCGCATCACTGAGGAAATCCCACATTTTGCTACAGTTCCTCCTTATAAAAAATAATAATTAAGAAATAGAAGCAGGTCTTATGATAGTTATGTTCCTTTTTTGGCAGTCTGAGGCATACACAGATTATAAAATGAAGATTGATCCAGAGATGACACTTTTTTCCACACCACCCACCCCCGCCTCTGCAGCTCTGCCTTCTCCAGCGGACATCCATAGTAGTGAGGGTCAACGATGAGTAAATAGCTTCCCTTGTCCCCAGTGCACACCCCTAAAATCCCCTTAGACGAGTTGTCCCTGTCACCTCCCATCATGACTGGGGATCCATGCTTCTCAAAGTGCCGATGGAGCTCCTCCACTGCAACATGCTCCAGCTCTGCTCCTCCACCTCTGACATGGACCAACTTACAGGGAACATCGTAGAAATAGTCGAGGACCAGGGAGGCCTCAAATGTTCCTATCCACTCCCTGGAGCATGAGAAGGAGCCTGGTTTGTCCCCCATGGTGACCAGGGCTTGTTGGATTTCTGGGAGGTGTGGTGGAGGTCTATGTTTGTCCTTAAGGGGAAACCAGTTGTGACAAAGCCAGGAGGCCATTGTCTGAATGGTACGGTAACCACATCCCCAGCCTCTGTCATCTTGCCCATCACAGCCATAATGGAAGTACAGATAGTCTCCTTCGATCAGAGAACATTTCAGGGGATCTGTAAGTGGATTAGGAAGACCAGTGTGGACACTCTTTGATAAGGTTTTGGTCTTCCTCATAATCCTCACCTCTTCAGCTCCACTTCCTCCCCAGTCCAACTCCTCACAGTCCGCTGCTACGACCTTTTTATTCATTTTTACGATTAGTCACGGCCGAGTACGCATTTCTCATTGAGCCAAATATATTTTACTTCAAAATTTCCCCAGCTGTTCACTACATCGACTGTTCTTCCGGCAGTCGACTGTTGTAACCGCAACACCTGTCCCCTCGTTGCATTTGCACACTAAAGTTCCGCCTTAGCTTCGTTCCCACTGACGATGGTGCGTTCAGGAGCTTCTCGTCACCTCCGAATCACGCCTGTCGTCGGCTGTCATTTGAAAATGTGTGTAACAACTGGACCTTGGATCATTCCATCACTGGAATATTTTATATTCATTTTATTTAAAAAAAAAAAAAAAAATCGGAATTAGTGTAAGAGGAAAGGGTAACAAAGAGCCGCAAATGCGCACGTTATTTTATTTTTTCTGAACTTATAATGAAAAATCTCCTTGTTTCAAATGGTAACTATTACGCCTTTTATTTTTCTGATTGTCTTTAAATATAGCATAAGCACAACATATCCCAGCACACCTGGCTGTAATTTATTTTTCACTAATTAACAAATTGTTAGCTTATTTTAAAGAAAAACAAAATGGCGAACCGCGTAAAATACAGAGGATTCGTCTCTTTATTCGCAGTTTTGCTGTGTGTGAGCGGCGTTTCTTTGGCTGAGCAAAGTGATGTGGGAACACGGAGAGGACTTGAAATAAAATGCGGAGAGGTCAAAATGACGATAACCGTGAAGCGACAGTTTTTGGAGGAGAGACGTGTTCCGTTCAAACCCGAGTATCTTCGGCTCGGAGCGAAGGCGACACAGCAGCAGAGGTCCTGCGCTCCGGAGGGACCAGTGTCCGGCTCTGAAGTGGTGCTTTCTGCGGGGCTACAACAATGTGGCACCGAGTCCAGTGTAAGAGGAGGGGGGGTAACATGAGAGGAAGAGCTCCTCTCTGCCCTCTCATGGGGTAAACTGGGCTGAAAGATAGAAATGAGAAGGAAACTTCAGATACTCATTATTCTGTTCATGTGTCTAATGCACTCTGATATTATAATTCAACCAGCACCCCACAAGTGACTATGTTACATTATTAGACTACTTTTAGCCTAAATCACATACACAGTGTGATAACTTTGTTTTGCAATCATTATACCAGATGCATAATATGGCTGCAGTGAATGTAAGGAACTTTTCATTTAACTTATTTATAATTGCTACTATCAGGTTCATGGTGAGTGGCTTGTGTATTCCAACCAGCTGGTACTGTTTCCTGCTGTGGTCCCCACCTCTACAGGCAGCGGGATAGTTAGAGGGGCCACTACTCTCATACCTGTTGAGTGCCGTTATAAGAGGTAAGGCAGGTGCCATTTTATTGTAGAAATCCTCATGTGTGTGCAGACAAACACATTTTCCTTTCTGCAGATGTCTTATGTTGCATCATTTCATAGGAGCAAAGTCGAGAGTTCCACTTAGCTGTCATCTACTGTGTGTAACTGTGTAACCCCTGCCTCATGTTTGTGTGTGTACAGGAAACAGACAGTGAATGGAGAACCATTAACCCCAACCTGGCAACCCATGACATCTACTATCAGTGTCTTTGGCCTACTGCACTTCTCCCTTCGTACCATGGCAGGTGAAACCACTCGACTGCATTAGTGTAGCAGCAGTTATATGTGGTGATGTTGAAATTGAGACTGAAAAAAACATACATGTGCTTTATGCAGATGAATGTACCTCTCTGCGCAGTTCCTCAGTGTTTCAGCAAGGGGAAGCAGTGTTTTTGGAGGCCAGCGTGGACGCCCCTCTGCACCCTCCTCTCACTCTTTATGTGGACTACTGTGTCGCTGCGCTGAAGCCTGACCCTCTCTCCTGGCCGAGCTACAAGTTTATCACTAAGCACGGGTCAATTTTCCCCTCTAACTACAAAAAAATAAATAACTTTTAATAATACTAATTTGTGAATAGCTCACAAAAATCTAATTTCAGTAAAAGGTTATATATTATGGTGCAGTGCTCAAACCAAGTGTAAGATTGAATCTACTGAATATATCGTCACAGACACGCCTGACTAGGTTGGACACATCATGTCTAAATGTGATCTGTCTCTCCTCCACTGTAGATGTCTTATGGACAGTGTATTGCCGTGGTCTTCATCTAAATTCCTCCGTAGGGAGGAAGATAACAGACTTTGCTTCAGTGTCCAAGCCTTCCACTTTAGCCAGGAGTCTGGGGAACAGGTAACAGCATCACACTGAACAGTGGCTGGTTCATTATTTTCTGAATAATAATAATTGTCATTGGAATCATCATTTTAGTACAAAGGGTGCTATTTGTATAATTTATTCCTCCATCTACAGTGTATTGTTTTTTCTAGCCTTTAACGTATGCATTTTTAATTGAACAATTGATGAAATGAATCTTGGATCAAATGTACTTAATTGTTTTTGCTTTCTTCTAGATGTTCATCAGCTGCCACCTCAGGGCCACTCTGAAACAACAGTCACGTAGCCATCTTGATAAAGCCTGCTTCTTCCACAGGCCCACATTCAGGTTAGGCTGCCAAACATATTAGTGACCTTCAGCTGTTAAACCATCATGGTCTTTTGTCTTCAACAGATGTAAACTGGGCCATCACAGCTGAGGTGTATTACAAGGCCGTGTCTATGTCATACAGCTGGCGTGCAACAGAGGGAGACAATGCTGTGTGTGAATGCTGTGATGCTGATGACTGCTTTAGACGGACTGAAGAGGAAAGCAGTGGCCACACTGGTCACACACCTCCACCAGACACAGGTTGCTCAGCCTGACAAACAAATGGATTTGGAGGTTATTTTAACCAGTTGTGTTAAGTGCACATGATGGCATGACCATAACAACTTGAGTATTTGATGTGTACATATACAGTAGCCTGTGTCATTGCATGGTCACTAAGCCAGTTCATGTATTTTTGACAGGAAAGAAGCTTGAGGCGGACGCAGCAGTTGGGCCACTTTACACCCTGCCCCGCTCCCATTGGACAGGCCATCTGTCAGTCAGTCACTGAACAGTCCATATACAGTCCATACAGTCCAGTGTGGGGGCTGTCAAGAACAAAACCTACAGCTTGGCAATAAAGCATCCATCACATATTGTTTTTTCATGACTCATCATAAAAGACGACATTTTTATGACAAAAGGTATAGATGGAAGCCATGAATAGCCATGCTAGCTATAGCATTTGCTCTGCTGATTCATCTTTTATACATACAAAACCCATTTCAAGCCCCTACATGTGGAATTTATGTTTTGATTACTTTGCCTAGAAGAAAGCTCCCTCACACACCACTGCTGACTACAGACAGGAAATAATGGCAGAAGAGATTAAACCACCATAATATAAACTGAGTAATAGAGTTGAATAAACATATATGTTCATAATCTCAGACAATGACAATGACTTCAATGTTACTATGTAATTGTGTTTCTGCATATAGTATTAAACTCCCATGTTGTGTGCCAGTGCTGTTCCTGTTTTGACCAAAGCAGGTCAGTCAGTCATGCATACTCTGAGGAAGTTGCACCCGACCAAAACAAACATAACAACACTGACCACATTTCACAGTGATGCTTCGATTTTTGTACATTATGCTGTAAACATAAATTTGTAAAAGATATGTTCGAGTTACTGTCATACATGTCCAGTAGGGGCTTTAAGCTATTTTTCTTTAGTTATTTTAACACTTGGTGAGGGCAGAATTCCTGTTTAGAAACAGGAAAATATGACAGTAGAGTAGTCGCACTGAGACACAGTAGTTTTTCATTCAGCCATGAAAATTGATAGCCATGAAAACAAACCCATGAGGAATTTCCACAAAGAGGTCAAAGAACTACAATGGACCCTGAAATATCTCTGACACTCAATAGCACACACACGCCAGAATAAACAGACATTGGAGTAAGAATGGGACAGCTACGCAGCCATGCACTGTATATGCTTTATGTCCCGTCTGCAGTAGAGACACTTGAGTAGTCCTGTGGAAGGAAACATGACAGACCAAATGAGAAACCTGGTAGATTTCAGGGCTACGGTACTGCTTGGTGCAGTTATATTAAATTCTGTAGTGTCCCTCTGTTGGAAGGAATTCAGATGAATTGGTCGGCAAATGTCCCACTGTGTTACTATGTATTTTTCAATATGAATTAAGTTTATCACACATATTTAAATAGAATATTGATTCTATTTCAGATTAATTGGCTGCATCCTGGTTGTCACAGAGCTTTTCATGCAGATAAAACCAATGGCGGTTTAACCATCCAGGTTCAGTAGTGCAGTGTTTCGGCAGCAGTGCCTCCCATGAGTGACCAATTCAAATGGCTATTGATAAATCAGCTCTTGTCATACTTAAGGCATTGGGCACATTTACCTCCTCCCTCACTGCTTTGTGTCAGCTGTATTAGTTATGTGGTTAGTGCTTAGCCCTGTCGTTAAATCAGGTGTTGTACGTGTATGATGCAAGTGTTGGTCTTGGCATGGCCAACCGGATAATGGTTTATGTTTGTGGTTCAATGTGTCTGAACATAGAAAGGGAAACATTCCAACAGTAAGGTCCTCCTAGCTTTGCTGTTTAACTACTCCAGTGTGCCAAAGAGATTTTGGCCTACAAGGATGAAATCAACAAACACAATCTGAACATCACTGAGCTGGATACTATTCAGATTTTGGTTTTGTTATGAGATCCCATTCATGTGTCAGGGACAGTTAACTTTAGCTTTTTTAATGACCATATCTGGCAGGTGGTAAAATGTTGATGTTCTTGCAAAACACTATCTGCATGTAGCAACTAAAGCACGATTAACATTTTTATGTTAAGCTTGGGCACTCACAGCACGTGGTTACGGCTTGTTTAAATATTGAAACAGTGAAATGTGACTGGAGGCACGAGTCAGACTTTGTTTACTTTATTAGCATTTAACCAAAACCAGGATATTTCCCTAACCAAGTGCTTTTGTTGCCTAAATCTCACAACATGCTGCACTCAGGATGTGCGCCCCTGTGTCTGGTGTCAAAGTTCTGGGTTTGTCTGCCTACCATCCACCCCAACCAGCTCCCTATGACTTGCACGCAGCATATAAATTTAGCACTACCTACAGCGAGAAAATACTGTCACTGTCCTTCAAAACATGCCTGGCAAAACAAATGAGTACTACTACTTGATCATAATTTGTGGAAGACAGCATTGTCGCAGTCGTTGCCACTGTGAGCACTGAAGTCAGAGACTATTATCTCTCATTTGAGTTTGTCAAAGGTAGCTGGACTTTCAGTTCTGACTTTATTTATGTCGGCAGTCCCTGGCATTCAACATCTGACTGAATGTTCACAGCTTGAGTTTGGCCAGGGAAATGCACCTGTGCCCAATATGATTGCTGGCTCTGCGGTCACTTGCCTCTCAGGTCCACAGTGTCCCTATTCTGGGCATGAGTCCCAACAAATTAGATGAGCAATTGTTAAGAGTCTGAGATCAGGTTGCCACGCACATTCCTACAAAGAATGCTATAATTATAAATAGTCAAATAAAAGAGCAGACATGTAGCTACGTCATTGTTACATAGATAAGAAGGTCCAAACAGTGAGGTTATGGTGGAATACACAGGATTTATTGTTTTCTTTAGGTGCAAATGGAGAAGGATAAACAGCAGCAAGGCACAAGGGAGATGTTGAGCCTAGAATAATGCTTTAGTGTTTTTACTCCCCTAACTATGGCATTACATTTTGAAAGCACACATCTACAGGAGTAATCAGATTATCACTTAAAGTCCCCCATTGTCCATCAGGCTCATGTTGTCAGGAAGTTGCTGTTTTGGTTTTGTTGAACATGAGTGAAAATAACCCAATCAGACACAGCTAAGAGAGAGTCTAAATCAAACTTAAGGAGACATTCTTGTTATATATTGTTAAGCATATAATACAGTATGCAAATGCAGGTGAAAGGTTGAGGTGGAATGTAAAATCTGCAGTGTCAAGCAGCTTAGGGCACACAGTCAGGGCGGGCAAGTCAGGGAAATGACAGGACAGGACAGGACAGCCAAAAGGAGGGGGGTGGCGGGGGCGGGGGGTGGGTGTGAAGTGGTAATGCCATGTGATGAGAGGCTTTTTGGATAACAGAAGGTGTGAGGCTAGGGGCATCTAGGCCAGTTTAAATACCACCCATGGTAGCTTGGCAACAGGTAGGATTCCAGATACAAGAGAGACAATGTGATGATACAGCCAGGGAATCACTCATAGGGCAGCAGCAGAACAGGGAAGTATCTGAAGACATAAGGGACATAATGTTTGGTGATGGTGGAAAAAGGGTGAGCATGGTTAGCGAAAGGACATGATGTTGTTGGTGTCAGTGGGTTAAATGGAAAAGTATTCAAGAGCAGTGCATTATAAATGAAATAGATATGCAAAGGGTGTCAAGGGTTACGCTACACGATGAGAGCTTATCAGTAAGAATTCAGAGAGCGGTTATCATGCTGTGGTTTGCAGGATTAGATATGCTAATAGTTTCTAGCCATACTAGAGACGTGGCTCAATGGGTGGCAAATTCTGCTGCTTAAGTCCAGACTGAAATGTCTCAACTATTTAATGGATCACATTTTTGCCACTTTTGTAAAGACGTTCATGGTCATGTGAGGATGAAATCCAGGGATTTTGGCAATTGCCTGACTTTTCCTTAAGCGCCCCATCCATGTCTCCCCATCCACCAAAGGGTTGGGCATAATATTTTGTACAAAGATTTAGGGATCCCAGGCATGACATTTGTTGACTTTTGTTGACTTTCTTTGAAAGTTCCTACACACATTTCCATGTCAGGAGGATTTATAATACATTTTGTTCATTCACATTTTCCTTCATCTTTACCTCTGGTGCCATGATTAGGTCAAACGGTACATTTTCCCAGTTCCGTGGTTTATGAATAAATACTTGCAAAATGTTAGCATGCTAACATGCTGCACCTGCTAAACATCAGCATGTTGGCATTGCCATCATGAGCATCACAGCATTCTGGCAATAGCATGTAGCTCAAAGCAAAGCTGTGCCAAAGTACAACCTCTTAGGCTGTAGTTTTTTTTTCCTGAAGCATGTGTCTACCACTAGCACATGAATGTGCACTTCAGTGCCCCAAACACCATCTGTGGGTGCTGAAACTGACTCTAAGTCTTATTAACCCAATTTTAGCCAGGTATGTTGAAACAAATCTTTTTACGTTGGGAATAGTTGCAAGAGGAGTTGTCTAGACAGTCACACACCTGCTGTCTTTGTTGCAGCCACAGTGTTGTGTTGTTGGCCAGCAAGTAGGTCCACTGGAGTAATTATGGGGTTAAATGCTTTACACATGGGCCAAATGACAGTATTTGGGCAGAGAGAAACTCTAGTGATGAGGTTCCTGTCCTGGAATGCGCTCCACACTTGTGGCCATCACCATGGGGTCACAATAAGTTCAATAGAGTGATAAGATTCTTGTTACTGTGGATGCCTGTAAGCTGAAACAATAACTTCCGACCTCGTCAGTGGTGTCTGCTGTCTTGGCTCCTGCCTTGGCTCCTGTGTCCCTCGCAGTCAGTCCCCCCCATTCTTTTATGTCAGCTTCCTGTCTTGTGTCGCGCCAGAGGAGTAGACCTGACTGGCTGTGAGCCCAAAACCTGGATGAGAAAGTGAAATGCGCGCACACACACACACACACACACACACACACACACACACACACACACACACACACTCTCTCTCTTAGGTTACAATACAGTAAAGCCTCTCCCTCTTTAGGTTGTTTGCATCATCCTGGCTGTCTTGGTTTATTAACTAGTGTAAGTTGTAAGTGGGTGACAGTGAAAGAGCATTTGGGTTCATCCCCAACTTTACATCACCACTCCTCTTTCGAATCAACCTAAATTCAATAACGGTGGCCAAGTCCAACCAAGGAGTCACTGTGACTGGACTCCCCTGCCCCCGCACTCCCCACACACCCCTCACCTCCCACCCCAATCCCCTGCCCTGGTCACGAAGCATGGCTTGCAGCACGTACCTTGTCTCCTCTCCTCTCTCTCTCTCATGTTGGCTCAGACATAAGCAAACAGCCCTTTGAGCAAACAGTGCAACAATCTGTCAACATTGTTTTTAGCTTAGAGCTGCAGTAACCATGTACTATTAAAGCTGACTCATAACTGAGTAGAGATATAAATATGTATATTTAAATATAGTATATTAGTTTATTATACTAAAATGTCTACAAAATACCCTCACTCATGAATAGAAACCTGAAAAACTTTAATCAATTTACATTAAATGCATATTAGTCCCCTACTTATGGCATTACAATTTTGGCATTATAAAATTGAGAAGAGAAACAAGGTAAAAAAAACAGAAATGTTAGATAGATTAGTCTTCTTGGTTCTTGGTTACAAGGCAATGAATTAATGTAAATCACACACATCTATTAAATAATCCGTACACAACATAATAGTAATAATTTGTTTTTGCTATCTAAATATATTCAGTAATTTTCTATATTTCACCCTCACCATTTTATTAGTATGTGCACTTGTGTGCACATACTACATACTACATGTGTGCATGCTGCACACGCACCTTACACACAGCAGGCTCATGAAACTGTCAGCATGCAGACGTGTAAGAATGGCAACTTTTATCAGGATTTCCAAGTATTAGTGTGGGTTAAGCTATGTGTGTCTCTTGACATTGCACGCTGGTTCTCGGTAATGCATATGCAAACATACTTCTACTTCCTGTCTGCTGGAAAAGCCCCCTGTGGCCCCTGGAAGACACCCCCTCCTCCATGACACACAGGAATTTTCAATATATTTCCTACTCTGGCTCCAAAGAGACTGTCAAGGGTCAGGGTGAGGACATGGGACATAAACACAAACTGAGAATTACTCTGACATCTTTTGACACATCACACTGAACCAAGTACTTGGAGTAATTGCATATTTAGAATTTACATGAAATTATTAGCTTTTAATGGAATTATATCTAATCACATCCACTAGTAACATAAAATGTAAAATTACTCTCAGTGATCCCATCCTGGCTCCTATGTTTGTCCTCGGCCTATTTGTTTCATTGTATCGCGAGCGAGTCATATTGAAAGAAAACTATTCTAAGTATGCCACTTTGGATGAACTCCAACATTTGTGCTGCACGTTGACAGATTCCTTGAAATAGCCAGCATCTTCCTGTAGCAAATACTTTGTTTTGATGATTGCACTGACAAGTAATTGCTGCCTCCACGTGCCTGGGTCGAAGTCAGCGTTATTTTGTCATATCAAGTCCGTTGAAATATCAGAAATATCAGGCTAGACTGCAGCTCCCCTGACATTTCCCCAAAGGCACAGATTTCTCCCAGAGAAAACAGTGGTGTTTAAGATCAGCATTGTCATCACTTGAGACATTGTACAAATTCAGAGCCCGACATAGATTGTCCTTTTTAATGTGAGAGAAGTTGCTGATTTTCTCCACTCCATCAATACAGTTTCTTTGAGCTAGTGTATTCTGGCAATCAGGCCAGGCGCCCACCAGATAA
Source organism: Pempheris klunzingeri (assembly GCF_042242105.1). Classification (NCBI taxonomy): domain Eukaryota; kingdom Metazoa; phylum Chordata; class Actinopteri; order Acropomatiformes; family Pempheridae; genus Pempheris; species Pempheris klunzingeri. The sequence goes on from NC_092034.1 coordinate 13,380,973, forward strand.
GGAGCGGGACGAGGGAAGTGCTCACAACAACTCTGTAATGACCCCACTAATGTGTGGAACCTGGAAAGTGAAAATCTAATGTTTAAAAATTCCATTACACAAACATCTGGCTGAAAGTCTGATTTGAAAACACACTTGGCAGATAAGACAGTTCAACCATTCATTACTACCATGAATCATATTACTGTGTTGTCTAATCAGCATTCCTGTTTTCTCTCCAATTTCAAAGGTATACCCATCGCCTTCACATTCTTAGCTATTTGCTCTGCCACCATGTTTACTTCTCACACACTGAGCAGGTTTGACGAGAGTCCTTTATTTAAGTGCTTTTATCTACCTTTGTGTCACTCCTTTTTTCAATCTCACTTTGTACAGCTGGCATTCACCAGGAAATACTGAAGCGGAAGTCAGTCAGTCTGTATTCACTATATTTTTCTTTTGACACGGTTTGTGCAGTGTTATTACTGTTACCACCTCTAACCAAGGAGACCCCAGCAAGTACAGAGGAAGCACGTTTAGCTTCAATATTAGAGACATAAAGAAAAGAAACTGATCAAAGTGAAAATGCAAAAAAGTGTCATAGGGACGTGTTGGGCCACCACGGGCCACCAGAGCAGCTTCAGGTCTCCTTGTTGTAGATTGTTCCAATATTTGAACAGCATCCTTCAAAAGCTATTTCCTCATTTGATGTTCTGGGCATGGTAGTCCATGTCCAGAGCTCCAACATGCCCCATGGGTGTTCAACCTGGTTGAGATCTAGTAACTGCCAAAGCTGCCGCATATGAATAGCATCATTTTCCTCATCATCTAGTGAGCCCTGGTGCCCCTTTTCCCTTAAATCTGACACCCCTGTTAAGAGTCAGCTGGCTATATGTAATTTATGTAGATGTTAGTTCACGTTCTTCCACAGTTCATAACGTGAACGATAAAACCAGAGAATGAATGAAAGTGCACCAGACTCTGCAGAACGGTTCAGTCTAATCTACTTAATTGTGGGAACAATTAAACTGTCATCAGAGCTTACCACATACATGGGTCCCTGTAGCACTCAGTGTTAGTCATCTAACACTCTCCTGACTTCCATAATCTCAGCTATCAGCATTCAAAACTGCCATAAACTCCCCATCCCGTGTGCTCTCCTGTTCTCCTCCCATTCCCCCATCCTTCTTTTCCTCACATCTGTACGGCTGAACGTGCTTTCCCCTTGAATGACGGCATGCAGTTACACTAAGCTATTACGCACTGAAAAACATAACGTTCCTATGACCTTGACGCGCATGAACATCTGAGGGTGTGTGTGTGTGTGTGTGTGTGTGTGTGTGTGTGTGTGTGTGTGTGTGTTGGGGGGTGGGGGGCTGTTTAACGTAATACCTGACTGACAAGGTGGCACAGTGCCAAAGCTAACATATACTCACGCATCTGCTGCGATCACTGCACATTTCTAATCTCAAAGGCAACTTTCATGCTGTTGAAAAGTTCGAGAAGAAGCTTTATTTCTGTGTGGCATCAATTGACCGCTGCGGTCATTGAATGCGTCCTGGCATAAGACAGATGCCACTGATAGTCCTCTATTAAACACGTGATGATTCTGACAATCAGGACTTAATAGCACATCTGATATTTATCATCAATATTTAGCCTTGACTGTCGTTTTTTAAAAAAATATACTAATGTAATGACCGTTTCTGATCATCCGAACAATGGATGGGAAGTCCTTTTTGAGACATTATTTACTTTTTAGGCCAAATGTTTGCTAAACAGGGATAGCCTATTATTTGGATAACAATGAAAGAAAACATTTTTGCCTTAAGGGAGGAGGTAGTTTAGATTGTCATCATAGAAACAATGCAACTTTATTTTCAAAGTCATCAATAAAAAAATCAAACAGGATCAGTTTTTAGAAACACCTACCGGATAAGTGCAGGAGATCCACAAAAGAGCTTCGTTTCCAATTAATGGGCAATAGACGGACCTATGGGCCAAACCGCGAGGACCCTGTGAGGGGCTATGCGGACACCGCTATGGAGTTTCCCAGTGAGTTATGGACATGCCTTCATGATTTTTTTTCCTCTGTACACTGGCTTTAGTCGATTTTCACGCTTTACGCATAGGGGGACTGCATGCATGGGTTGATGTTTAATCGCTCGCCGTGGTGCGTAAAAAAGGCGCGTCCTCGTCCTTGCGGACTGTCGCGTTATCGCTATATCCTTAGGGGAGGTAAATAAAAGGTTTTGCCAAAGCCACGGCAGTGATGCAAAGTCTGGTAGGTGACCGCTCTCGCCAGCAGTACAGCTCTTTCTGACAAGGACCTACATGCCGGTCGGACCAGCTCTGGGACCGGCGCACTTGGTTGGATGTTGGACTTGCTGGATTTGACTGGTGCCTTTAACCTGAGCCGTGACACTTGTGCATATATTTAATCATTTCACAATGGTTTTAAAAGATGCGGCACCTGTTTGCGAATGTTGCAGAAAACGGGTAGAGGTAAGAGCGCTTGTAGTTTTGTTCAGAGTGGTCATAGTATGGATGTAACCTTGAGCTATTCAGTATTCACATGCTACCTTGTGTTTGTATGAGTGAATGCTGAATCTTAGGGGTTACTAAAAGTGTCTCTGGAGGTCTGGGTTTCTTTCAATACTTCTGCCTGTTGTCTTAACAGTTTTCCCCTGTTTTGTGCTAAACTAACTACATGTTCTAAAATCTATTTCTACATGTTCTGTAATTATTCAGCACAGTTCATGGAAATTGAGTGTGTAATGTCTCTTCCTAGACAGCTGCTGTACATTAAGCTATACTGCAAAACTATAACCTCTCTATAGACATGAATCATTTAAGCTATTAAACATTTACTTTTAAACAAAGTCAAATTATGGTCAGGTGGTGGACATGGAACAAACCTAACACCCAGGGGACTAAACATTATTCATGTTCAAAAAGACAATCTTTTTTCAGCTCCTGAACTTCACTGACTTGAGCAAGGCACCATGTGTGTTGAAGATGCAGGTTTGATTCCCACTAACGCTCGCCATGTATCATATCCTGTTACTGTAAGCCACTGCAGATAGATTACTCTGCTGAGCACTGATGACCAGATTGGTTTCCCGTCTCGTTCACTGGGAAAAACAACATCTTCAGTCATTGTTCTCTAGCGTGACACAGCAGACTGGAAAGTTAAGGGTACTGAATGCAAAAGCTGAATCTGCACTTTTTGGCACAGTCGTCACATACTGATGTCAGCAGGAAAGAGCACAAGGTTATCGAAGGCTGACAGCTATAAGGATTCCAGCTTTCAGATTACAAGTCTGCACTTTGTCATGGGGAAGACCCGCTCAAAAAACAGAGGAGGTTGCAAAGCATTCAAAAGCAATCACAGAGATGTACTAGATGTATTAATAGTATCTCCTTATCTAAACTCTGCCATTTAACCATTAGCACCTCGCCAACTAGTTGTTTAAATTGCTGAGCTCCCCCTGTGCACCTGTTTGACATGGTCAGTGAAATAACAATTGGCATCATCTCACGTGAGCATCCTGCCACCTTTCCAAAGCCTCTGTCACATACCTGAAGTGACCCTCGCCATTATCCAAAGCACTGCCACTCGTGAGCCACTGCTTCCCATTTAAAGTAGCAATGTGGTTTTGGCAGCTGATGTTGGCAGACAAAGCTGTTAACTTTTAGTCTGGCCACAGTCCTGGACCACAAATTCCACCACCTGGTGAGAATGTAGAGAGAGAGAGAGAGAGTGTGTGAGTGTGTATACACAGTTTAGATTGACACATTCTCACGTAGGCAGTGGCGGAGGTGAAAGGGTCGCCATACTAGTGTATGGAAAGGAGGCCAGGAGTTTGTCTGTGCAGACACCATTTGGCCTCTGGGTTGATCGGTCTATGTTAAGTATACTTGGGTCAAGGTCCTCCATGGATTGTATCAATTTGAAGCATTAAACAAGGCCTGAAAATGAACATATGACCAGTGATTGAAACTTTGTGATTTACTTTACACTGGACAAATTTAGTCTCTCAGTACATTTTTCTGTGTCCAAGTAAAGTGGAGCAGCCACTTAACAGCCAGCAGGATGAAAACAGGCCCGGTGTAGTAGGATTTATTCTCTGTGTGAAATGCTTTGTAATCGGCCCCATTCAGCATTCAGTTCCTGCCATGCTTTCATCTTGTGCTCCCAAATGATAATCCTCAGTGAGCATATGGATAAAAATACAAGTCCATATGTGCTAGTAAATGTTACACACCTGGTGACACCATTTCTGTGCATGTCTGTGGGTTCAGTGGATTGTAAATGCATGCTCAGGGGAATAAAGAGGCTGCAATACTCTTACAAGTGCACACGGAGCAACGAGTAGCTGTGTGTGCCAAGCGTGCACCACTACCACTTAGTACATACAGAGTTTACAGAAGGTTTCTGTGAAACATGGTGGTGGTATGAGTCAGATATGCAGTTTTATAGACTCGCATTGCCATTGACAGTCTCCTCCATGACATTGGCATTGTAGAAAAGGGGGCATGGAGGTTAAGCTGATAATACTATTGACCTCTTAAAGGACTGCTGCTAATGCACTACAAGTAGTGGTGTTATACTTTTTGACATTATTTCTTCTTACCCCTCAGCTGTACAGCAGTAAACCTGCAATATTAGTGCAACCGTCTTTGCAGTTCAGTTCAATTTGTGCTATAGTTGTCTGGGAACTTAATCTAGCCTGTATCTGACCCTTCTGCCTTGGAAGATCATCTGTACCTTCTATCCTCCTCCTGCGTCACACATCCAGGCTGCTTTGAAAGAGTGCATTCAACATGTGGCACAGAGGAATGAGACTGGATGCCCACATGACCCACAACAGCAGAGCCACTCTCATTTCCAAGTATATCCTTAGAGTTCATAGCGCACTGTGCTTCCCCATGGGTGGGAGGTTTCTTTAATGGTCATTGAGAAAAGCTTGGAAACAATAGCTACATTTCTAAATAAGGCTCACAAATGGCTCAACTGCTCTGTGCTAAATAAGCGTTAAACAAGGGTATCGTCATTTCTGAGTTGCCATATCTGCAGGTTTCTGTTTAGAATCCAGGATGTCACATGGTTTCTAGGGTGTCATATGCAAGAATAAGCAAAATTAATGAGAGACTGCTATATCATGCTGAATCATGCTGATTTTACACGATACAACACTAAACATCTACCCTAATGCTTATGAAAGAGTGATCCATGAGCAGCTATTTTATCCACAGTAACAGTAAAAAAGGCACAGAGGCTCTAGCAAGTCAAAGGGTTTGTTTTCTAATTCACACAGGCCTCTGAAATGTTTGTTGGGGATCTCAGTAATCTGCAGATACCCAAGTATGCCTGAGCACAAATAAACTCTGTATCTGAGGAGTTCATTGGACAACAGTGGGAAAGTATTTGCAGACAATGAATTAAAAAATGGAAAAGGATGTTATTATTATACTTCTGAAGGTCTCAGACCACAGAAGAGTCACTATATGTAATCCCACATGCATAACGCTGAAAGAGACGTCACAAGATGAGGGTGGCGGGTAGAGGGTAGATTTATTACAAAAGATGCAGTTGTTCTCCAAGGTCTTGAGGTTTTCATACATTTCAAATGTGAAAAAGATAACAAATGATATTTTATCCGGTGCAAATGAATGCATAGACAGTGAATGATGGTTGTTCTCTTTTCTTCAAACTGTGGTAAAACTGATGAGATCCAGTTTTGGTGTTTTTAGAACGGTGTTGTTACTTTCGGAGGTTACCGTGGAGGTGAGCTGGTCATGACCATGTTTGTGTCCTTAAATCATGGCTGCCGTCTGTCACAGGTTTAACCCCCAGAAAAGGAGCAAAAGTCTCCTTTCCTCAGACTGATTTGCCTCTGTTCTTGGTCATTTTTTTCTCCACCTTTCCCCACATGTCCGATTAGCTTTACTGTGTGAACCGTCAACTTTGTGTCCTTGTGCCAAGTACATGAACCTCTAGCATAATGACTGCTCACCAGTCCTGCCCAATAAAATCCACCACGGGTGATTATCAATACAGCCCCTGTGTTGACACCGCACTCTGAAATAGCACGAAGTGAAACACGTCAGAGGAGGGAGAGTCCCTGAAGAGGCTTAACGTCATGCAGTCATGCGAACAAGTGACACAAATGGAAGCTTCACTGCCACTTTCCATAGGAGAGGTGACTCCGCAACGTTCAGTGCAAGACGGCCATTTAAGTGTCAGTGAACTTTTATCGACAGATGAGACAAAAGTTAAAAACATAAGACAAAATTTCACACCAGTGCCTTGATGCATGGTGCAGAAAGCATACCAACTGTCCTGCTCTCTCAGATCAGACTGTGTCAGTCTATTGTCATAACTTAGACAAACGTTAGTCTATAAGTACATGCAGTTCAAAGGCGGTCCCACATGATGTTTCAATACTGCTGCTCACTCGCTACTTTCCAGCACAAAATCATCTTAATCGTCACTGAGTTTGGGCATTCAGCAGCCTGTGAGTGACTGTATTTGTGTGTCTGCTGTATCTCTGATGGCAGGACTGCTTGCCTTGCTGTTGATAGTGCTGGAGTGGACCCGGCCAGGCCTACCGTCCACGCTGAGGCCAATCTGTGACCTGAGGGTCCTGAACCATTTCATTAAGGAGGCACGAGACGCAGAGGTCGCTATGGTGAGAGGGAAATCTACACTTGCACTCAGATCTAAGCTTCCAGCACAGATGCTGTGGTCCTGGAATCACCCACATTTGCATACCGTGAGATACAAGTCCCATAAACATAACCAGTATTTCTTGTTTTTGTAGAAGTCATGTAGAGAAGGATGTGGCCTGTCAGAGTCTGTCACTGTTCCCCAAACCACAGTTGAACTTGATGTCTGGGAGAAGAAAAATGTGAGTAACCACTGAAACCACTGAAAGTTGAGTGGCAACAGATTTATTAGCTAAAAACTGTCTCGCAAGTTCATAGAAATTTGCTGCCTTTTACCGTATAATCATTCAACCACAAGCAACCTCTTTGAATCACCTGCATCCTTATTGCTTCCATAATGACACTCTTTTGTTCACCTTTATGTATTTTGGCAAGGCACTCGATCAAGCCCAGGAGGTGCAGTCCGGCTTATGGCTCTTACAACAGGCCCTCAGCTTACTACGGACCTCCGTCACCAACACAGCACTGCACAGCCACATAGACAACTCCATCAGAAACCTGCTCAGCATCAACGCCGTGCTGCGTAGCCTCAACATCCAGGTGAGTTACACCAAAGTCAAACACAGCAGGTGAGCAGCTGTGTTTACGGGAACCTCTTGTCACCTCTACAGTACGAAAAGAACCGAATTACAACAGTATAGCAGAAAAAGCATCAATATGAATAAGATGGCACATTCAAAAAGATATGTGATTCACTCTGAAGGGTTACTTTAAACTCGGTTACCTCTGCTATGTACCCAGCGCGGGGCCATGTGTTGATGGATTCTGTCTGATGAGCTACCATGGGAATGCATATAAACAGGTCACATTATGCCACCATTTTATGTAGTCTTGAGGTGAACACTGGAGTAAGACTTGTCTAACTTCCCAATAGGGAAATAACCCAGATAATTACAGCCACCATGTCATTGTCTTCTGTTTATGATATAGGGGTTACACTTGAGTTCAGGCTGACTTTCTTGTAATGAAATAATGGTGTTTTCTCTGGTAATAGAGAAACTGAGGGATGTCACGGGGCCTTCTCTAGAAGAGTAACCAAAAGCCTTTTCTTAAGCAATGAAGCTGCTGTACAAGCTCATTCTAAGACTGCTGAAGTTGTGGCAACACAGCCTTCGAAATGATTCAGGTCCAAGCCATGTGGATAGACAAACTGAGTTTGAGTGAGCAGCCTGTGTCCAGGCTCAAGGGAAAACTGAGAACATTTCTCAAGACACGCGTTGAATGAAAAGAAACATAAAAGATTACTGAGCCTGGAAAGGTTGTACGTTGTTCCTGCCAACACCAAGACATGGTCAACATTAGAGTATTTTCAGGACTTTACAAGATACGATCACTATAGTGGGTTTGTGTGGATGCTTGAAGTTTTAACTTCATTAAGTAAAGAACCATGAAGCTTTTCAATCAACAGCACATTTCTGTGACTTTGCTTACTTACTCCTACAGTGAAAGTAGCAGAAAATATAAACACTGTAGCATGTTGTGAGATTTTGCCAAAAGATGAGGAAGCACATGTTCCTTTGCCCCGTCTTTCAGGAATATAACCCACCAGCAAGTGCAGCAGGGCTTGAGGGAACATGGAGGGTGTCGTCGGCAACAGACTTGCTTCAGGTCCACGTCAACTTCCTGCGTGGCAAAGTGCGCCTCCTTCTTTTGGATGCACAGGCTTGTCAAGACATCAGCTGATCAGCTGATCACCCTACTCCAGGCAAAGCTAATTTGTGTTTTCTGAAGGCAAGAAGAGGGACTTGACACTGCTGACCTGCACGATGGCCGCTGGAAGCAGTGAGGAAAGAGAGAAAGATGCAGCAATCCTCACTTAAGGGGAAGAGGAAGCTGAAAGGAAAGGCCAGTCCCAGCTAGGCTTTGGATGGACAGGAGATGATTGCACCTTGGAAGCACACACTGACCAAACGGAGGCCTACAGGAAGCACTGCTCCAGTAGCTGTTCTACTGGCACTCTCTTGCACTTTGTGTGTGGATGTACTTTTGTGTGTGCGAGTCAAGACGGCAAGCTGAAATCTATATGTAGTGTGTGTGTTTCCACTGAGTTTGACCTTTTAGAGTGAATTGTGGAATGAAACACCCAGAAAATATTGAGTGCACCTGGAAATCGGAGGACTGTGAGGTTGCGACAGAGCATCAATTTCCAAAACTCCTGCAAAAAGGCAAAAATAATGAGGCCTCACCCCACAAGCCTTTAACGCTTTTCAGCTATGCCTCACTGAAACATTTGTCTGTTCTCTTGTATTTGTTTTTTCAATGAATATTTTAATATATAACTATTTATACAGATTTTCTACTTTCAAGCTCCAGCCTTTGTATTTTTTAGGATAAGTTCTTTAAGATTTGAGTTGCCATGTTCTCTAGTGTTACACTGAACACACCTGCTATGGCCCACTGCTGTCTTCCTTTTCATGCAGATTGTACGTACCTGACTAGCCGTTTGTTTCACATCGCGTGTCCCTACGAAATAACAGGATGAAGGCCTGAAAAAAAAATTACAGTGAACGAGGGAGCAAGAAGGCAGTGCAGAGGAGGGCAGAGGGTTACATGGGAACTGTGAAGCTGTTTTGTCATTAGCTGTGTTTTTGTTGCTGCCTAACCAACACTCAACCAGTCTCCACACTGAGACAGACTGCCTGGGAAAACGCTGTTTGTCTTTTACAATTAACATCCTGTGAGGCTGTAATTGCAAATAGCTTTGCAGAACTTGACGCTTACACCGTCTTCCCTGTCTGTTGTTCGTCAGCAAACAGCAGGCAGGCAATCAATTAGTCCTGGGAACTTGCTATAAAATGGATGCCCAGTATTTCACCAGTTGAGTGTTGCTTGTTTTTTCCCTGTATTTTTAAGGATGTTTGTACATGTTTTCTTTCCTGTTATGTTGGTGTTGTTTGGTCCCATCACTGTATAATTTGCTATTTAAATACAAAATATTATTCTTGGATAAAGAAAGGATAGATGGAAACACAACAAGGGGAAGTCTGTCCATGTCATTCATTAACTTTGCCTTGGTCACATCGGTGGAGTTAACGGTCCAGACGATGAATGCAAGCTGCTATCACAGACCTTACTACTTTTACGTGAGTCATTCATTTAAGCAATATCCTGAACAAATGTTCCTGCCCTTGATGCAAAGGATGGTTAAAGAATCCATCCCAGCAAATTTTATTATTTCTTGTCAAGAAATCAAATACATTATCTTCCTGAAAACTGTACATTTCATGCTCATCATGAACAAAACCACAGCCAGCAGCTCACGGATCTGAAACCAAATTTAAATACACTCCTGACATCTAGTGGATATTTACTATAACACATGCTTGGAATTTAAACTTAGGTTTCCTCAGTTTTTCTCATTATTTATATCTTTGAAAACATCCAGACATAAAGCGGTAAACACTTGCATTACTCTTAGGCCATGAAATCAAAGACACTTGTACATTAACATGTAGTACAGCCATTAAATTACACAGAGGTTTAAGCTAGTGAACACCACTGTTGCTTCAAGGCATGCAAAGTCAAAATGGGATGACTGCAACAATTGGCAGCTGATGAAACATCTGGCAAAACAGCATAATAATCAAGTCAGCTTAGGGTGTCCCAGTCAGAGTATTCCAACACAGTTTACTGATGAACGTACAGTCAACAACCTGTATGTCATCTGCTCCATTCTGCAGTCCTGTGCTGCTGTCATCTCAGGTCTCCACACACAGTCCCACCAGACAACAAAGTTATACCTGTGCACTAAGTTTATGAGGGAACAAATAGGACAGGAAAGCGGAGGAAAGCAGGAAAAGGACGCTCTACCTGACACACCTCTACTTAGGTCACTGAGGGTCAGGGTAGAAAACCTTAATGTGAATGGCAGAGTTGTTGCGTGTGCGTGTCATGGGCTCCCCGGCCTCGTCTGGATCTTCAGGCTCCAGGTCGTCCACGAGCTCCACCGTGGAGGTGTTGGCTGCCAGCTGCAGCACCCCCTGGCTGCTGGCCTGCAGCTGAAGGGCAATGTTAATGGCCCTGTTGATGGCCAGGCCCAGGCCGTGGACACAGATCTCCCTGTGACCCCCTCCTTCCAGCAGCTTCTGGCAGCGTGCCAGCTGAGCCCGGAAATCAGTCTTCATGTTGACGTAGACATCATTACGTCTCTTTGGGAGTTTCCGGGGGAGTCGCTTCCTGAGGGTGTACTCCACCGGGTCCATCTCTACAGCTGGAGGGGTGGGATCAGCGTGCACGGGGGCAGCCTGAGGCAGAGAGGACATTCCTGGGTTGCGTGGCTCTGCCATGTTTCACGGCTGCTACGTGTGCTCGGGCAGCAGCTGGGGCCAACTGAGGGAGCTGATAAAATAAAGTTGGAAGGATGCTAATGAAATGTGGTAATGATGCATGATGTGTTCCAGTGAACATACAGATATCCTATTAAGGCTGCAACTAACAAATATTTTCAACATCTCGTATATTGTTTGGTCTACACAAGAGAAGTGATTAATAAAAATAGCATCATGATTTCTCAAAGCCCAGAGAAACTGCTGAACGATCACTGACAGCAGCCTCTAGAAATATATACACACACAGAGGCACAAGCACAGTCCTCACTCAGGTGGTTGTTCACCTCAGGATGGACCACACTGACTTCAGCCATTATTAAACCACCACTATAACACTATACTGTAGCACCGTTAATGGCCTGGACATTACTCATGCTAATGTTAAACTGTTGGCCTCCTGCTGAAAAGACGTAGGTAATGTAAATATGTCTTTAGCTCTGCCGCTAAGAAAACGGAGCTGTAGATATAAACACATGAATGCTAAGCCTCCTTAGCGGCATCAGGTCACACACCGCTCCGCAGGCTGGAAACATCAAGTCGTTGTTTTTAGCCTTACACCCAGCGGCAGGTTGCATCTTCATGTGTCTGCTGGCGATCTCACAGATGTCCCCAGGAGAGATTACATGTTTGTCCAGATTAAAACCAACGTTTAAATCGAACACAAACGCGCGTTGGGACTGAATCTGAGAGTGACGGGCAGTAGCCACACGCTAGCTAGCTAGCTCACGCTGCTGAGCCCAAGCTAGTTTACCGTGTGATTTACGGTGAAGCCACAATGCTGCGAGTAGTTAATCCATACAATGAGCACACTTACCTCCTGGGGATAATATCTAGACACAAATTCGTCTTAACTCATCGCTAACGCCTCAGGGGCATGCATTTCTGTGACGTTAACAGGCGTTCGCGTTAGCCAATAGCTGTTTGTCTTCTGTGTGCCCCGAAAGTAGTATCCAGGAAGTAGACTGGGCCGATCGCTTAAGAAGAGCTGCACATCTGTAGTCAGTCACACTGCTGCAAAGGTACTCTGCAATTTGGAGCCTGTCCTTCCCTGCTGTGACATCCCTTGTCAAAAGTCTTGAAGAATTTTCAGCCAAAACAGTTGAATCATTTAAGATTCACATTTATCAGACCCCGTCATCTAAAGATTTATGTTTTCTGACAGATAGAGAATACTATTATCCTACTACCCACTAATGATAATAACATCAGTAATGATACCTCACACAACTTGTCAAGGTAAAGTGCAGCAAGAGAAGAACCATGTGATTTTCTTTTATTGCCACTTGTGTCATTTCATCATCACATGAGAATGACATGCAGATCTCCCTCTGCATCAAAATTTGAACTACATAAAACTTCTGAGGTGAGACTTTTCTCAAGACCAAGTTCGTACTTGTTTCCATTTTAAAAACCACACTAACATTTAAAATGTTTTAAAACATTTCGAAGCTGGGTCTATCTTGACAAATCGACTATATATTTGAAGTTTAAAAACGATATACTCGCATAAAAGTCTTAAAACTACGTCCCGTAACACAACAATTGTAGTGCTTCCAAAATTAAAACGTATATGCTTTGTTTGCCATTTCCACTGGTTGGTAGGAAAAGCATTCTGGGATACGTGGCTATCCACATAAGTCACCACCTGATGCACCCTCGATAAGATGGGCGAAGCAAGAACACATCTGGGCATTTGGACTGTACTTGGCTTGATGCAGACTTTGAATTGGAACAGTACTTGGGCTGCAAATTATGATGTTTCACAAGTCCACAAGAACTTTAGGTTAAGAAATTAACGTCTGAGGTACATACATTGTCTGGTCTTTGGGTGCAAATGAAGTGACTGGATGTGACAGCCAGTCACTGGATCTGTTTTCTTGTCTTTTTTTCTTTGTCAAACTATGTTATGTTGATTGCTGTCAAGCTGTTTAAGAATTTCAACAAATATAACAAAGCGTGCTTGTGAACTACTATTTGTACAGACCCTACCTTTGAGGATTGGAGCTTCCTGCCTCACCACATGCAGCAGGTGGTGGTTTTATTTTTTCACCTGTGCCCCTCAGAGTCCACCAGTCACTGATGACAGTTTTGTGCAGGACAGCATTGTTATCTGAGGCAACAGTAAATAAAGTTCAATAACACGTGTGCTTGCCATTTTCAACAGAATATGGAGGGGAAACTTTAACCTTGGATTTATCTGATTCTTTATTGTATTTTATTTTTAGTGTATGATGAATATTGTGTGGTTGTCATAGCTTCACTATTAACCTTTGAACAAACTGTTTAAATTCTGCAACACAGCAGAGAAAACAAGTGAGTCCACTAAGACATCTGAGGTGATCTTTATCTAGTAGTTCTTTGCAATTTATTGTAAGGCTTTTCGTTTCCCAGAAACCACATGATCATGAGTGAAAGTGAAAGTGTCTTCACCCACAGCATAAAAGGAGAGTTCTGCTGCAGGATTGCGGTGTCTGCTCATGTGGGGTGCATGAGTGCAATGCTTCATCCACAGCAAAGTGGATAATACTGCACTGAAAAGAAAAATCCTGTGTAACAGAGGGCGATTTCTCCTCTGCAAAGGTGAGTGGCTATATGCTGTTGTTCTGCAAGTATTTTTTTGTGTCACATGCTTGATGGGTGGCTCTGAAAACTAGTGGGTAACTACAATATGGACAACCAACTATTAATGTAATAAGATTATCAGGGCTCCATCTCTAAACTCTTAATCAAACTCGTGCTGAATGAGCTAACAGAGGAATCTTTTCTCTCTGCTTCTGACTATGATCGGCCCTCATTCGCTCACATTCATTTAATCTTGATTTTGGCAGGCAGCCCTCATTGAGATCAAGATCTCTTTTACAAGAGAGACCTAAGAACAAGCAACATTCACAAACACACACAGACAAGACAGTAATGTGTCACTAGGTCCGTAATAATAATAATAATAATAATAATAATAATAATATCAATAATAACAATAACAGTAATAACAACAACAATGAAATTCTTATTATTATTATCATCACTCTCTTTTATTTATTGGCTGATCCGGTACTACGGACTTCTCTAACTTTAAGTAGGCTATGTACGTCAGGTTTCTGAGCTTCAAATAGGATGCATGGGATTTCAAACTCTATGGAATATTTGCTTTCAGTGAGATGCCATTTGAATAATCTGGAGCCAGAGTGGGATGAGAGTGTAGACCACCCACAATGGAGGTAAGCAGCTAGTTCGCACAACTCCAAAAGATGCATAATAATGGAATTACTGTCCTATCAGACGATGTATATGGGATAATGAGATGTTTCATTACATCACATTTTTTCTCATTTACCAAGAAAATCACTGATGAAGATTCAGTTACTGAACTTTTTTGCGAGGAAGCAGAGGACCCCCCATCAACACCAGGGTCTGATGGTCAGGATGCCTGTCAACAGACTGATGCAAGAGGTAAAGGCAAACTCTAAGCAATCTACTGTTCAGTGTGCACATGTGCAGTCTGTAGCTTTAAGAAAATTAAGATTATAATCAACATTATTATCATTGTTACTTCTGCAGAGCCCACAGTCTATAATGTCAGCAGCGAGCAAGTGTCTCGGCATTTGGACACTCCTGCTGGTGGAGTGGAGAGCTATATTGTGACCACTTGCAGGGAGGTAGAAATTGTGCAAGACACAATGGATGAAAGAAAAAGCAAGCATGATGTGACAGCTGCACACTCAAGTGAGTAAAAGAAAAACATATTCTTCTGCCCTCAGCTAAATGTGACTATTCAGCCTATGCAGCGAGCTAAACATAAATGGCTTTAGTAAGCACTCGGGAGACCATGTCGCATTCTACAGATGTTTTACTGATGTTACATTTGTAATGTCTTTGTAAAACTGTAATAACAGAAACAGAATATGTGAAATAGCATGCCAAATGCAGCTAGCTTACAATAATTAACATACTAAGTAACAAACTGACTGCATAGACACATAAGAAGACAACCACTTACTGAATAAGGCACTAATATGCATCAACAATCAGTCATTTCATTCCAGACTTACAGGTTATGCCATTTCAAGGGCAGCAGATGAATGAGTCGGCAGAGACACAGCACACCGAAACTTTTACTTGCAGCATTTACTTGCTGCTTCCACTATACGACCACTAGATGTGCTAACCACAGTCAATGTATTCCTATTAAAGGCACTTAATCCAGTAAATACTGGATTAATTATAGAACGAATGACTATGAACTGTCCTATAACAAATTTATAATGCAAAGTACATTGTCTGAACTGATCTGAGGGACAGAATAGTTATGGTGTAATGAATCAATGAGTCACAAAAGTATCGACCAGCGAGCAGTACATGAGGTCATTGTAGCCCAATGTACAAAGGTGATTCCCTGATGAGGGGATCTAGGGGACAGACAGGGAACATGTTGGCCAATAGTGTTCTCAGAGAAGCACAAGTCGTCTGTTGTTATGACTGGAAGAAAAACCCAGACAGCAATGAATATTAGGCCCAAATGTGACACACATCTGCAGTTTTCATGTGGCATTGAATGACGGTGTTGACTCAGGGTGAACCAGGCTGCCTCAGCTCAGCCATAGATTCAGCTTATATGACCCATATTTGCAGCTCACCCTAGGTGAGCCGAATATGTGACCTTAAACAAATAAAATGTTGAATTAGTAATAAATGTAATGTAAGCAAATTAAATAACATTAAGTGAATTAAGAACCACTAGATATTAAGAACCACCAAAGGTCAATTTTTACCCACAAACACAACAGTTCAACAACAAACAGGTCAATTCTAGTTCATTCTATATAATAAGTATAATAACATTCAACAAACCCACTCATTACCTGCTCTCAAGGTAAAGCTATGTACACAACATACATTATAAGATGTCTTATGATAACTTTACAATAATGATGCAACCTCATAAATCATTGCAACACATTTAGATATTACAGGATAATGAAGTTAGAAGCTTTGTCAAGAACTCTCCTTCTGTGAAACGCTTTGCAAATACTGAATAATTTATTACTTTTATTATCTGCTTCTCTTTTAGACTCTTTGCTTGTTACTTTGCAGTGTAGACAGTTGTCAATGCTGGAATAGCAACACTTACCGACTTTCTGTGAAAGAATCAGGGTTTCACCAACATCTGAAGGAATGTGTATGCACATCTGAGTTTGTAAACCAGCCATTTTCTTTCTGAGAGGACCTGTGAGTGGCCATCAAGGTCTAGATTTTTAAAAGTCTGAAAATAGAGCCAAGGGGAAGTGTAGAAGTATAGTTTTCTCTCAGACCACTTTAATTACAATATGCTGAAAGTCTGGTACTCTGTAAGGCATTTATTCTGGCTTTAATCTGAGGTCCTGTTAATTTGCGGTTTCTGAGGCTGGTAACTCAAATTACCTTGTCCTCTGCAGCAGAACTAACTTTTGGTCTTCCTTTCCTGAGGCAGTCCTCATGAGAGCCAGTTTCATCACAGGGTTTGATGGTTTCTGTGCACTTGAGTCTACATTCAAAGTTCTTGAAATTTCAGGATTGATTGACCCTCATGTATTTAAATAATGATAGACTGTCATTTCTATTTACCTAGTTGAGTGGTTCCTGCCATAATAGGGATTACAACAGTAGTCAAATTGGGCAATACACTGTACAGAACTGTATACCAAGCACAAACAAGGCAACAAAATTCCACAAATTAAGTCTTCACAAGGCACACATGTTAATTGCAAACCACTCCAGGTGACGACCTCATGAAGCTGATTGAGACAATGCGAAGAGTGTGCAAAGGCAAAGGGTCGCTACATTGAATAACCTAAAATATGAAATATTTAGATTTTTTGTTTACTACATGATTCCATATGTGTTCCTTCATAATTTGGATGTCTTCAATAATCTACAATGTAGAAAATGATTAAAAAAAAACCCCAAATAAACATCAAATGATATGATGTGCCCAAACTTTTGAACTTCTGAAACAGTGGATTACTTTTGGCCCCCAAAGTCCAATTGAGATTTAATATAATCTCAATATATATATATATATATATATATATATTATATATTGTGAACAAGTTAAAACAGAAGACATAAAAAGATAAATCATCTTTTTTCATCTTCTTTTGTAATTGTAGCTCACTTCAGCTTCAATGCAAAGACAGGGTGCAGAATTGACATTATAGCATGCATGAATTAATTTATTCTGTGTGTCAAAAACTCCGATGATTATTGTGGAAATGACAAACATCTTCATATCCACAGAGACACAACTGGAAAGCTTGCTGGAGGATCTGGGTTTGGAGCACCACTCCAAAGAGAAGCTATCCCTGAGCAAAACACTTCAGATTGATAAGAGGGCCATTACTGATGAACCTGCCAAGTGCAATTCTGATCTTCCATGGTATTTTCTAAAGAAACTGATGATGGTTAATGTGACAGCTAGAAATGTGAAATACACATCTGTATGTGAATCTACCTGTGAAGCTGAATCAGTGATTACAGAGTTAGATTTTGATGATCTGCTTCACACTACAAATCCAGATAACAGGCTAAACCCCCTTGACATTGTCACTGCTCTCTTTCTGTGTTCTGATGGTTTTGTACAACAGGAAATGGCACTCAAAATGTCCATGTGTCAGTTTTCTGTGCCTCTGTTGCTTCCAAATTGTGACACAAAACAGTGCACACTCATGCTTTGGGCCTTGAGAGACATTGTTAAAAAGTACAGACCTCAGTCACATTCAGAGTCCAAGGGCTTTATTGAAGACAGAATTGTTGTTTCTGAACTTCCAATGATATCTTTTGTGAGACTGGGTGAGTGCTCCTTGTCCAAGTCCAAGATCCTCAATGAGCTTCTGAGCAATTCCCAGCAGTACCATGATACTTTTGTTCACCGGAACATGGAGTGTGGTGACAGTCCAAGGAGAATATCCGATGGATTGGTTGAAATTACTTGGTACCTTCCTTGTGGGAACAAAAACATGGATATTTTCAGTGAGCCAGTAGCAGTAGCTAATCTTCGAGGGGATATTGGTTCATTTGAAACTCAATTTTCTTTTTTGTGTCAGACATCTGCAGCAGTTTTTGTGTTCTTTGACAATTTGGACTCTGAGTGCAAGCTGCTAACCAATCAACATCACAAGGCACAGATCTTCTTGGTGGGTAATCACCAAAGCAAACACTTCAGTGTGTATGCCCTAAAAAAGGTAGCAACCGAGTTGGGCTTGAGTAAATCGAACATTTTTATTAAGACTAAGCAGACAAATGAAGCAGACTTCATTAAACATTTGAGGAAAAAAGTCAGTGATGTTGTTGACAACTCAAAGAGCAAGATGGGAATAGAGCAGATGGCTGGCATTGCCCATGAATTAGGAATTGGGGTTGATGAAGACTGCCCAGAGTGCCAGACTGCCAAGGAAAATGCAGATGCCATCACTGCAGAAATTCAGGACATCCTAAAATACAAAGAAGATGAGCTACCCTTGCAAGGCCAGATATGGAAGGAACTGACTTGCTTAGAGAAGGAAGAATTTCGGCTGAGAAAAGTTGGGTCTGAAAACATAGAAATGTACAAAAGTGATCTTCAGGTACAGAAAAAAAATCTCCGGAAAAAACAGAACTCTTATGAAATGTCAAATGCAATGACATGTTTCATCAATGCAATATCAAGCCCAGGGATAGAGAGGTGCTATTTCCTGAAATGGATGCGAATGAACCTCGATAATCTGTCTCGAGAAAAACTGTCTGGCCTCAGGGAGCAGTACAAAAAGAAAAGCAAAGATTCTGAGAACAAAGAGGAGATCAAGGAGATTGACAGACAACTTTCCAACAGCTCACTGGGGACTGAACACTTCTTTCGTGAAATGGGTCAGATCTATGAAGCTTCAGTTTCTCTTCCAGAAACAGACCCATCACGACAACAATTACAGCATCTGCCCAAACTATGTGCAGGATTGTTGCTCAATGGCTTCCCGCTTGAGCTTGTAGATGGAGATGCTTCCAACATACCTCTCACATGGGTTAGTGACGTACTCTCTCAGCTCAATGACTTGGTGTCTCCCAAGAACAAGATACTGGTTGTTACAGTTCTTGGAGTTCAGAGCACAGGAAAGTCTACTCTCCTCAACACCATGTTTGGAGTGCAGTTTGCAGTCAGCAGTGGTCGATGCACTCGAGGGGCCTTTATGTTGCTCATCAGAGTCAATGAAAACGTCAAAAAAGTGCTCAACTGTGACTTCATGGTGATCATTGACACTGAGGGCTTGAAGTCACCAGAGCTAGCACAGCTGGACAACAGCCATGAGCACGACAATGAGCTTGCAACACTTGTTGTGGGGCTGAGTGATGTCACCATTATCAATATTGCAATGGAGAATTCAACAGAAATGAAGGACATCCTGCAAATAGTTGTGCACGCTTTTCTTAGGATGAAAGAGGTGGGAAAAAAGCCTAAATGCCAGTTTGTCCACCAGAACGTGTCGGATGTTTCAGCCCACGAGAAGAACTTACGAGACAGGAAACTCCTCTTGCAACAATTAAACGAGATGACCCAGGCAGCAGCCAAAATGGAGAAGAAAGAGGAGAACAAGAGCTTCACTGATGTGATGGAGTACAGCCCAGACACTGGGAACTGCTACATACCTGGACTCTGGAATGGAAACCCACCAATGGCACCAGTCAATGCAGGGTACAGTGAGACTGTTTATGAGCTCAAGAAAAATGTAATCCAAACTTTGGGAAGTTGTGAGTCATCTGCTAATAATATCTTGGAGTTTAAAGAGTGGATGACAAGCCTGTGGAATGCAGTAAAGCATGAAAACTTTATCTTCAGCTTCAGGAACAGCCTAGTGGCTGATGCATACATGAGACTGTGCACAGAATTCAACAAATGGGAATGGGAATTCAAAAAAGAAATGTACTCATGGGTTACAAAAGCTGAAACAAGAATTTCCAACTTTGGCACAGTTGCTGGAAAATCTGAGGCATCTGACTTGAAAGCACTTCTCACTCATCTGAAAAGTGAAGCTTGCACAGTGCTGTCTGAATGGGAGACAAAGCTTCTTGATAACCTGAAGCAGTACTTCAAGCAAACAGAAGGACATGTCTATCTAGTTGAAGGATACAGGGAGGACTTTGCCAACAGTGCAAAGAGACTTCGACGAGAAATAGAGAATTCTGTGTTTAATCAACTCACAGCAGCAACTGACATCAGACAGGGAATGACAGAACTTGACAGAATCAAGGAAAACCACACAAAACAATTAGAAGACAGAGTTCGTGGAGTGATTGATGAATGTCGTAAGAAAAAAGTCAAGATGACAGACAAAGAGCTGGACAGAGAATTTGATAAGATGTGGAACGAAACAGTGAATGAACTGTCTTTTTCTAAACAGAAGGCCACAAATGTCATTGCAATAGTGGCCTACTACCTGAGAGACAATCTGTCACGTAAGGGGAGTCATGCTTGTGAATTGTTAAGCAAAAAAGAGCTGAAAGATTGTGGACTGGAGCCTTTCAAATATACAACTGAAGGGTTGAAGGAGTGGTTAAAACAAAAAGTCAGCAAGCTCTTCAATAATGAAGATCACGTAATGGCCTTACAAAAACTAGCTGACAGCATCATACATGCTTGCACACAGTTTGTGAGTGAAAAAATGGAGAGACCAAATGATTACCATGACACTTACATCCAGGAGATTCTACACATGATTGACAAGAGGCTGCAAAACAATAACGATGTTAAGATAGACATTGTGTTTGAAGTTTCTCTGAAACAGCACATCTGTGGAGCTGCAGCCAAACAGTTTCAGAAAATGCATGAAGATTTCATACATGTGAACGATCCCTACAGATGTCTGATTCAAAACAAAGAGAAGTTTCGTGTTGATTTCAAAGATGTGTTCAATGAGAGAGATCAGTGCCAGAAGAAGGCAGAAGAATTCACAAACTGTTGCTTGATGCCTGCAGTTGAAGACTTTGCCAACCGTACCTTGGGTCCTGATATCATTGGTGAAATGCTCACAAGTCAGCAGTTCAGCAACCGAATGGAGTGCCAGTATTCAATTTTACTGGATTTGCTTTCAAAGGATGACTTCAAAAACTATCACAGCTACATTTGGTCATATGAGGTTTATGTGAAGAAATGGATACTCGACCAAATAGTGAAACACTTCTCAAGTGGGTCTGCAACGTTTGAGTTGGAGGATCAATGTCTCCTGTCAAGTATCAGTAGCATAAATAATGCCATCAACAAAGCTAAGAAGCAAAATAGTGGCGATTTTCAGACATTTGTTGAAGTTGTCTGTCGGGAACTCGGTGACAAACTGGTCATTTCCCAGGATGCTCTTGGTGCTTTCATGACCCTGAACAATGCCAACCAGGAACAGTTCGCTCACTGGCTCACTGAGTGTGTGAAGGACATGCCTCAAGCTCTTAGAGTGAAGTTTAAAAAAACACACATTGAAATGAAACTAGAAAATCTTCATGTGAAACCTCAGAACGAACTTTTCACCCAACTGATTGGATGTGGTAAACAGTGTCCATTCTGCAAAGCCCCTTGTGAGGCAGGAGGTAAAGAACATACTCAGCACTTTACTTCACTACATCGGCCAAAGGGGCTGGGGGAATTCAGGTGGGATGGGACAGAAAAACTTGTTACTGACATATGTTCTTCCTCTGTGACTAGTGACACACGTTTTCGCTGCAATGCTACAAAGGGGGAATGGCACCCTTACAAGCGTTACAGAGAAATTTTCCCAGACTGGGACATTACTCCAGATGCAAGCCTCCAAGCATCAGACTACTGGAAATATGTACTGGCAAAGTTTAATGATAAGTTTGCCAAAGCATACAATGCAAAGCCTGCTGAAATTCCTGCAACATGGAAGGCTTTAAAATCCAAGCACGCAGAAGCAAGCCTCAAAAAGTCATTTAATAAAAAGTGAGAGACTAAACGCTTTGTGGTTCCAAAGGTGCACATCCACCTCATACACACTAATTTATGAATTATCCTCACATGGATATTTTGATCTTATTTCTTATATGATATGACACAGAAGAAACACACATACTCACAAATAGTAATGTCTTCTATGTAAGATGAACAGGCAGATATTTACCATTATGGTTTAAAATGGGAAAATATGAGAAAATCAGTGTAAATAGTTCTAACCTTTACTCGAAATGCCATTCAACATGTTTCACAAAAATGATAATCTATGTAAGTGCTTTTGTATACTTGTTACCTATATACATGTTAAGAGACTGACATCTGTGTCACATATATGTCATATTGCCACTGAGAAGATGCAAAGTTAATCAAGGCAACAGTGTGACAGAAAAATTATTTCTTTTTTCTTTTATGAAATTAAATACGATATGCATTCTTTTATTGATTGCTTTTGCGCAGTACCTGATCTTCACCTGATTCACTTTTACTGTTTTTTTTGGTTGAAAAGATCAACCAGTCTTTATGTGGTACAGAATTTTTGTCAACTTGTATTTGTTTTTTTAGGTCTCTCAGTCTGTATGTGGTATTGTTGTAACCATGTTTCTTTCTTAGTGATGGAGTTTCTTCACTTCGAATTTAGAATCACTTTGTTTTACTATCTGTTTAAATGATTGTTTGAAATGAAATTTTGAAATTTAAATGAAAGTATTTAAATGATCACTATATATGGTATTGTTAACATGTATTCATTACTTTTGTTAAGTGATTCAATAAAACGATAATGACAGACTGGTCATTGTTTTTTATGTCTCATTTCACATCTTGGGTTTCTGAATTCAGTAAAGAATAGAACAGACTGAATAAGTATTCAGGCAGAAACAAGTGTTGTGTCTGAACACACAGTGAGTCACCAGCCATGCTAGCAGCTCTGTGAGAGTGTACTCTGATTCTGCTGTGCTTTGAGCTGGGAAACAAAAGAGAAAGTGACTTCACCTGGCATACTAAATGGAGCTATATGAATGGTTGTAATAAAGGGCGATAGAACCCTTATCTTAGCTACTCTATCGCAGACCCACAAAGGCTGGATCAGTCTCTATCTCATAACTAATGTCAAACTAAATACATTCTATGTGGTCTTTATTTTCAATCAGTTGTTTCAAATCAGTTTATTTTCAATATCAAACCACAATGTAGAAAAAACAAAACGATTACCATGAAAGCTTAATTAACACAGCTGTTGTGACGTGTTAGTTCCTTTATTAAGATGTCTGTAGGTTTTAGTATGTGCTTTTTTATGTGTAACTGGATCATTTATATATTCATCACTAGTTTTAAACTACATCAGATCTGTCATTTCTATTACCTGACTGGGAAGACCTCCAGAGTTTCTGTGCCACGTCAGTTGCAAAATTAAGGAGCGCAATGTACTTAATATACAATATTATTTAGATGGAGTGCTGGCCCAACCATAGCTGGCTGCCGGCATATAAACATATGCTGGGGATCCAAGGAAGAGAGGGTTGCAAGTGGTGAATATGATCAAAGTGCTGTTGGTCAGTGAAATCTTTTAAGAGATAATAGTACCCATACAGTTTCACATACAGTTGTCACATGTATGTGAAACTGTATGAACTTTAGGGCAGGAGCTGATTTAGAAGAAAGAGCATCTCTTTTTATGCAACTATTAACGCAATATTGTTTTAGTTGTATTTTTTCAGTACATTTCTCAAGAGGAGCGTGAAATAAAATATAATCCTGTGAGTAGAAAAAGTTAAAAGACTGCTTTCCTCTAATCTCAACTATACCTCAACACCTTTCAGCAGAGGGAGGATACCAGTCAGATAAGTTTCACTTTACTGGAAACCAGATCTATTTCTGGGAAACAAAACCGAAAGTGACATCTGATAGAATACAAGCAGACGCCTGCAATAGGCTGTTGTACTGCCAGGGAAGTGCAGAGCCTTATTGTCAGGACAAATACTTAACCTATAAGAGGAGATTGGATATCCGGGAGATAAAAACCCCTGGATATAAGAATAGATTCTATTTCTTTTCTTTATTTTTACCATGGATGAATATCTCCTACAAAGGTAGGCCACAGTTTCTTTGTCAGTATACTGCCTGTCCTTTAAGGCTCCTTTACTTGGCTGATTACAGTATTTTTGCTTTAGTGTATTGCAGGGGTCGGCAACCCGCGGCTCCGGAGCCGCATGTGGCTCTTTCATCCCTCTGCTGCGTCTCCCCGTGGCTTTGAAAACTAAATAATGACTATTTAACTCTCTTAGACCTAACGGGCCCGCCGGCGGGCCGAAGTGCGCAAATGCTCTGGATTACCGTAATTCCGTCAAAGTTTGTGCTTTCGGAAAAATTCCAACGGTTTCTGAAAGCTGAGACGTCGCGCTTTACAATTTGGTGTAATTACGGTAATTTCACTCACGTCTCTCCCGGAAACCCGCGAAGCAAACTTTCTTTCCCAGGGAAATCGGTGGAAATGTTTTTTTTTTCAAATTGTTCCTTTCTGGATATAGTTCTGCCAGATTGTATATGTATTTCGATACAAAAAAGGTGATTTCATTTGTGTTCATGTGTTCTGAAGGCAATTTATTTCATTAGTAAAGGCATGAATCTATACATATTACAATTTAGGTGTAAGGGTTGTATTGATATATAGTAAAATAAAATACTCCAAAAAATGGGACAACAGTATGTAAAAATGTAAAAAAAAAAAAATGCTGTGGCAGATTTATGGTAGACCATAAAGGGTTAATTAAAATGTGTTTTATTTTAGTCCTTATTTTGGTTTGCTGCCGATGGATCATTTAAGTTCGTTAAATACAAGAAGGACTAAAATAGACATTGCGCATTTTATTTAAAAGTAACTGTCAACCCAGCATCTTTTTCAAAATGTTTTTGTTGCATTCAGAAATGTCATTTAATTTTCTCTGTAGCAGATCATTGATTACACGAAAGCAACACACTATAGTTTGTTTATACATAAAGGTCAAAAACAATATATGCAGTGTCATCTTCATTTTGAATGTCAGAAGGGTTTTGTGACTCTCGGTGTTTTCTTTTCTGTGGGAAACGGGACCAAATGGCTCTTTGAGCAGTTTAGGTTGCCGGCCCCTGGTCTATTGTATATTGTAGTCTCATATGTTGCAGAATATGTATAACTGTGTAATTTTTATGTAATATTGATAGTTGATGGGCACATGGGTGTTACAATGTTCTTTTCTGTTACTTTCAGTGAGAAGCAGTTTGAATAATCTGAACCAAATGTGGGATAGCTGAGAGTGTACTCAACCCAATGGAGAACTCTGATAGCGAGGTAAACGGCTGGTTTTTACAACTCTAAACTGAAATAAGGGTATGAGTATGAATTGATTCATTACAAAGTGCATGTTTTTCTCAATTACCAAGGAATTCTATGATGCATCTGATTCCTTCCATGAGCAATGGTCTGAGGATGAACAGGATACTACTCCAACACCACAGTCCGACTGTTAGTATGCCAGTAACTTATCAGATTTAATGGCTAAATACATGCTGTAATGTGGAGATACTGAGGTGCACGTCTCTTTTCGTATGACAGATGTTCCTCCACCAGGAGAAGTAACAGTTCTCAGTGCTGGCCAGAAGACTGTTTCTCTGGGTTTTGTACCCACTGATTGCTCTGCTGAGTATACACTGCGGTTAGATTACTCCTGTGCCACACACACAGGCACTTTGATCTTAAAGGACAGCCGCACTCTGAAGGTTGAAGGACTGACTCCTGGGACTGGGTATACTTTCAGCATCACAAGGATTGCAGAAAATGGAAATCGAAGCAAAGCAACATCGCTCTCTGTCTGCACAGGTGAATCTGAAAAACACATCATTACAAAAAATTGTGTGGTCTTTGATTTTATATTTTATATATGATTCATATATGATATGGTTATCTGTGTCGTTCTTACCACACCTCTTGTGCTTGGCAGTCAAACAGTACTATAAAATGCAGACGCACATTGATAGAACTGATAAGACTGTTATATTGTTCCCACAGAGCCCAGCCCTCCTGTGCAGATTACAGTCTCTCACGTCAGCAGAGAGTCACTGTCTCTGTGCTGGGACCCTCCTGCTGGTGAAGTGGAGAGTTACATTGTGACTTGGTGCAGTGAAGGAGAAACTGAGCAAAAGACAATGGACGAAAACAACGTGACTCTCAGCAATCTGAGGCCAGGGTTGTGTTACACTCTCCAGGTTTCTTCACAACTTAGGAATGGAAGAATAAGTGAACCAACTGTAATATCTGCCCGCACAAGTAAGTAAACTAAAATCATAAATGTAATAACAAATTAAGAGAGAATTGTCCAAATAAAGCCACAGGCAGTATAAAAGAAAATATATAATATAAAGGTATCCAGAAGGAGCATCAAATATTCCAAACTTTCCAGATGCATCAACTAAAAGAGGAATAAATTAGATGAAAGCAAATGCAATCCTGTCTGCAGAGACAATTTAAAAGCTATATTAAGTGAATGTTTTGATAATAAAGCCCCTGCACACCAGCACACCAACACAAAGCTCTTCTCAGGATGATGTGGGCTAATAGAAACATCAGCCGATCATTGAGTCTGGCTGACAGCCAGACATAGTATGTAGGACCATGTACATTCAAAATAGAAATGTTGTATGTCTTTTTTTCTGTCAGTAGGACTTCTGAAAGATTTGGGAGCACAGAAGCTTCTCATTTCGTATTTGTTTTTTAGAACTATAGTCAACGTGTAATCACAAGAATTTGTCCTGGATTTTTTCCTGTCCTCTGTCCCTCTGTATCAGTCCACGGCGGTCTGGGGCGTCTGCTGCCGGTCAAATACATGTGCTTGAGAAGTCAACAATTCTCAACAAAAACACAACAGTGTCCTTTGCAGCTCAACAATATGGTGGATTACATTAAGGCCATTTTGAATTATTTCCTCCTCGATCTAAGTTTTTTGTCCATTTTTCATAGTGGAAGCAGCATCATTACCCATGAGTCTCACCAACTGTTGCTATGGAGACACACTTTGCACGATGTTACAAAATGTATTATTACTATTATACTATTATATCTTTTACCTCACTGATTTTAAGCATATATCATCTGGATGCAGTGTTAGTACTAATTTGACTGTATTAGAATTTGATATATTCGAAAGATAAATCTTTTGAATAAGCACATCATGTTGTGGGAATGTTCGATTCTTGTTTTGAGCTCTCTGCCGTAAATGGGCTTCATTCTATTTCAAATGGCTGCTGGTCGGCCGTAAACTGAATCCAAAAACCCTTGTATCTTTTGTGAAAGGGCTTTTTATAGCCTATGATTGTAAAATGTGAAGTGCTCAAATGTTATGTATGCAACAACTAGGTGGGTTATCAAAAATGGATAAAATATGGTTAAAATTCATTTTCATCCATTTAACAATTGGATAGCCTATTTAAAATGTGTTACACAAGTGTTTAAGGGGAATCTTAACACAAGACTTAAGAATCCCCTTAAACTCCTCAGTGTACTCTCAATTCAGTATTTACAGCTTCAAATTCTAGAAAAAAAGATATATCTACTGAATATATCACATATCTAGTACACCCAAACTAGTAACTGCACTGCAGTAACATTGCATCAAAGATGATGCATGTTAACAAAGTGTGACAATATTGGTTTGAGCCAGATATTTAAGCTACTATTTTAGAAAATTAGGTTTTGGATTAGCAGTACTTACAGTTTACAAAGTAGGGGTGTAAAAAGATACATATATCAAATATCTAGTGCAGCCAAATTAGTAATACCACCACATCTAGATGATCTATGTATAAATTCAGGTATATAAACAATATAATAGTATCATAGTAATAATAAAGGTTTCGCAAAGAAATGCAAAGCTGACTGTGTTTCTCTCCATAACAATGGTGGATGATGTCTTCATTGGACACCTCTGCATTGAAAAAGTAAAAAAAAAACTAAAGAAAAATGTTCCTTGTTTATAATCAAGGCGGAAATAATTCAAATTGATGTTCTTAATGGCAGTATATTGTTTTGTTGAGCTATCAAGGACACTGTTGTGTTTTTATGTTGAGAAAGGTTTAACAATAATGCGGTGAGTGAGGAAAAGTGGACTTAGTTTGTATCCAAGCGGTCTAGCCGCTTCCACTACTAAAAATTGATTGATTGATTGACATTGATCCTACACATGATTGACGAGAGGCTGCAAAACAATAACGATGTTAAGATAGACATTGTGTTTGAAGTTTCTCTGAAACAGCACATCTGTGGAGCTGCAGCCAAACAGTTTCAGAAAATGCATGAAGATTTCATACATGTGAACGATCCCTACAGATGTCTGATTCAAAACAAAGACAAGTTTCGTGCTGATTTCAAAGACGTGTTCCATGAGAGAGATCAGTGCCAGAAGAAGGCAGAAGAATTCACAAACTGTTGCTTGATGCCTGCAGTTGAAGACTTTGCCAACCGTGCCTTGGGTCCTGATATCATTGGTGAAATGCTCACAAGTCAGCAGTTCAGCAACCGAATGGACTGCCAGTATTCAATTTTACTGGATTTGCTTTCAAAGGATGACTTCAAAAACTATCACAGCTACATTTGGTCATATGAGGTTTATGTGAAGAAATGGATACTCGACCAAATAGTGAAACACTTCTCAAGTGGGTCTGCAACGTTTGAGTTTGAGGATCGATGTCTCCTGTCAAGTATCAGTAGCATAAATAATGCCATCAACAAAGCTAAGACACAAAAGAGTGGCAGTTTGAAGACATTTGTTGAAGTTGTCTGTCGGGAACTCGGTGACAAACTGGTCATTTCCCAGGATGCTCTTGGTGCTTTCATGATCCTGAACAATGCCGACCAGGAACAGTTCGCTCACTGGCTCACTGAGTGTGTGAAGGACATGGCTCAAGCTCTTAGAGTGAAGTTTAAAAAAACACACATTGAAATGAAACTAGAAAATCTTCATGTGAAACCTCAGAACGAACTTTTCACCCAACTGATTGGATGTGGTAAACAGTGTCCATTCTGCAAAGCCCCTTGTGAGGCAGGAGGTAAAGAACATACTAAGCACTTTACTTCACTACATCGGCCAAAGGGGCTGGGGGAATTCAGGTGGGATGGGACAGAAAAACTTGTTACTGACATATGTTCTTCCTCTGTGAATAGTGACACACGTTTTCGCTGCAATGCTACAAAGGGGGAATGGCACCCTTACAAGCGTTACAGAGAAATTTTCCCAGACTGGGACATTACTCCAGATGCAAGCCTCCAAGCATCAGACTACTGGAAATATTTACTGGCTAGGTTCAACAATAAGTTTGCCAAAGCATACAAAGCAGAACCTGCTGAAATTCCTGCAACATGGAAGGCTTTAGAATCCAAGCACGCAGAAGCAAGCCTCAAAAAGTCATTTAATACAAAGTGAGAGACTAAACGCTTTGTGGTTCCAAAGGTGCACATCCACCTCATACACACTAATTTATGAATTATCCTCACATGGATATTTTGATCTTATTTCTTATATGATATGACACAGAAGAAACACACATACTCACAAATAGTAATGTCTTCTATGTAAGATGAACAGGCAGATATTTACCATTATGGTTTAAAATGGGAAAATATGAGAAAATCAGTGTAAATAGTTCTAACCTTTACTCGAAATGCCATTCAACATGTTTCACAAAAATGATAATCTATGTAAGTGCTTTTGTATACTTGTTACCTATATACATGTTAAGAGACTGACATCTGTGTCACATATATGTCATATTGCCACTGAGAAGATGCAAAGTTAATCAAGGCAACAGTGTGACATTTTGAATGTCAGAAGGGTTTTGTGACTCTCGGTGTTTTCTTTTCTGTGGGAAACGGGACCAAATGGCTCTTTGAGCAGTTTAGGTTGCCGGCCCCTGGTCTATTGTATATTGTAGTCTCATATGTTGCAGAATATGTATAACTGTGTAATTTTTATGTAATATTGATAGTTGATGGGCACATGGGTGTTACAATGTTCTTTTCTGTTACTTTCAGTGAGAAGCAGTTTGAATAATCTGAACCAAATGTGGGATAGCTGAGAGTGTACTCAACCCAATGGAGAACTCTGATAGCGAGGTAAACGGCTGGTTTTTACAACTCTAAACTGAAATAAGGGTATGAGTATGAATTGATTCATTACAAAGTGCATGTTTTTCTCAATTACCAAGGAATTCTATGATGCATCTGATTCCTTCCATGAGCAATGGTCTGAGGATAAACAGGATACTACTCCAACACCACAGTCCGACTGTTAGTATGCCAGTAACTTATCAGATTTAATGGCTAAATACATGCTGTAATGTGGAGATACTGAGGTGCACGTCTCTTTTCGTATGACAGATGTTCCTCCACCAGGAGAAGTAACAGTTCTCAGTGCTGGCCAGAAGACTGTTTCTCTGGGTTTTGTACCCACTGATTGCTCTGCTGAGTATACACTGCGGTTAGATTACTCCTGTGCCACACACACAGGCACTTTGATCTTAAAGGACAGCCGCACTCTGAAGGTTGAAGGACTGACTCCTGGGACTGGGTATACTTTCAGCATCACAAGGATTGCAGAAAATGGAAATCGAAGCAAAGCAACATCGCTCTCTGTCTGCACAGGTGAATCTGAAAAACACATCATTACAAAAAATTGTGTGGTCTTTGATTTTATATTTTATATATGATTCATATATGATATGGTTATCTGTGTCGTTCTTACCACACCTCTTGTGCTTGGCAGTCAAACAGTACTATAAAATGCAGACGCACATTGATAGAACTGATAAGACTGTTATATTGTTCCCACAGAGCCCAGCCCTCCTGTGCAGATTACAGTCTCTCACGTCAGCAGAGAGTCACTGTCTCTGTGCTGGGACCCTCCTGCTGGTGAAGTGGAGAGTTACATTGTGACTTGGTGCAGTGAAGGAGAAACTGAGCAAAAGACAATGGACGAAAACAACGTGACTCTCAGCAATCTGAGGCCAGGGTTGTGTTACACTCTCCAGGTTTCTTCACAACTTAGGAATGGAAGAATAAGTGAACCAACTGTAATATCTGCCCGCACAAGTAAGTAAACTAAAATCATAAATGTAATAACAAATTAAGAGAGAATTGTCCAAATAAAGCCACAGGCAGTATAAAAGAAAATATATAATATAAAGGTATCCAGAAGGAGCATCAAATATTCCAAACTTTCCAGATGCATCAACTAAAAGAGGAATAAATTAGATGAAAGCAAATGCAATCCTGTCTGCAGAGACAATTTAAAAGCTATATTAAGTGAATGTTTTGATAATAAAGCCCCTGCACACCAGCACACCAACACAAAGCTCTTCTCAGGATGATGTGGGCTAATAGAAACATCAGCCGATCATTGAGTCTGGCTGACAGCCAGACATAGTATGTAGGACCATGTACATTCAAAATAGAAATGTTGTATGTCTTTTTTTCTGTCAGTAGGACTTCTGAAAGATTTGGGAGCACAGAAGCTTCTCATTTCGTATTTGTTTTTTAGAACTATACTCAACGTGTAATCACAAGAATTTGTCCTGGATTTTTTCCTGTCCTCTGTCCCTCTGTATCAGTCCACAGCGGTCTGGGGCGTCTGCTGCCGGTCAAATACATGTGCTTGAGAAGTCAACAATTCTCAACAAAAACACAACAGTGTCCTTTGCAGCTCAACAATATGGTGGATTACATTAAGGCCATTTTGAATTATTTCCTCCTCGATCTAAGTTTTTTGTCCATTTTTCATAGTGGAAGCAGCATCATTACCCATGAGTCTCACCAACTGTTGCTATGGAGACACACTTTGCACGATGTTACAAAATGTATTATTACTATTATACTATTATATCTTTTACCTCACTGATTTTAAGCATATATCATCTGGATGCAGTGTTAGTACTAATTTGACTGTATTAGAATTTGATATATTCGAAAGATAAATCTTTTGAATAAGCACATCATGTTGTGGGAATGTTCGATTCTTGTTTTGAGCTCTCTGCCGTAAATGGGCTTCATTCTATTTCAAATGGCTGCTGGTCGGCCGTAAACTGAATCCAAAAACCCTTGTATCTTTTGTGAAAGGGCTTTTTATAGCCTATGATTGTAAAATGTGAAGTGCTCAAATGTTATGTATGCAACAACTAGGTGGGTTATCAAAAATGGATAAAATATGGTTAAAATTCATTTTCATCCATTTAACAATTGGATAGCCTATTTAAAATGTGTTACACAAGTGTTTAAGGGGAATCTTAACACAAGACTTAAGAATCCCCTTAAACTCCTCAGTGTACTCTCAATTCAGTATTTACAGCTTCAAATTCTAGAAAAAAAGATATATCTACTGAATATATCACATATCTAGTACACCCAAACTAGTAACTGCACTGCAGTAACATTGTATCAAAGATGATGCATGTTAACAAAGTGTGACAATATTGGTTTGAGCCAGATATTTAAGCTACTATTTTAGAAAATTAGGTTTTGGATTAGCAGTACTTACAGTTTACAAAGTAGGGGTGTAAAAAGATACATATATCAAATATCTAGTGCAGCCAAATTAGTAATACCACCACATCTAGATGATCTATGTATAAATTCAGGTATATAAACAATATAATAGTATCATAGTAATAATAAAGGTTTCGCAAAGAAATGCAAAGCTGACTGTGTTTCTCTCCATAACAATGGTGGATGATGTCTTCATTGGACACCTCTGCATTGAAAAAGTAAAAAAAAAACTAAAGAAAAATGTTCCTTGTTTATAATCAAGGCGGAAATAATTCAAATTGATGTTCTTAATGGCAGTATATTGTTTTGTTGAGCTATCAAGGACACTGTTGTGTTTTTATGTTGAGAAAGGTTTAACAATAATGCGGTGAGTGAGGAAAAGTGGACTTAGTTTGTATCCAAGCGGTCTAGCCGCTTCCACTACTAAAAATTGATTGATTGATTGACATTGATCAAAATTTATTTTAATTTGGTTTCTGTGTTTTTGTGTAAAGAAAAATGGACAGTGACTGGCAAGGGACCTGGATGTGGACTGATGTGAACTGATAAAATAAACAGATGAAATCAAGGATAAAATCTTGTGATTAAATGTTGAGCAATGTAGTGGCTATAATTAAAAAAACAAAACAAATATAAAATAAGAAATAACATCACAGCTTCTGTGCTCCCAAGTCCTACAGATGTCCTACTGACAGTCCAATTAATTCAGTGTGATTATCTTTTCATGCTTGCAGTAAGTCCTAAGTACTTTTCCTAAGTACAGTGCTGTCTGTGTAGTTAAAGCCTGATAAATGTTATTTCAATGTTAGAGGTCCATAGGGCTCCACTGTTCTCCAAAATCTTAGAAACACATATATGAGCCACACTGTTGCTCTGGGTGATATACTGGGCACTGTAGTTTTTTGAGTCAATTTCACATACATACATTATCATTTCTTGATACTAATTTCTACAGATCTGCCTTACTCATTATTGTGCACAAATGTGCTGTATTTACTGAGGCCTCAAGAGCCCTTGTGGTGCCAGCACGCACACAGGCACAAGGCACAAGGCACAAGGCACAAGGCACAAGGCACTGCTCTTTCTTGGGGTTACGGTCCTATAAAACCCGGCTGATGCAATGATATGACACAATAGACTGATATGAGGAAGTAGCTCTTCTTGGAAATAAACTAGAAAATGTGAAGATGTCCAGGAGGAAATTAATCAGCTTCCGATGGTGTTGCAAGATTGGTAGGACCTGAGCCACTCAATGACCTTTCCACCACAGAGACCTGGAAAGCAGACAAGGTGTTCAATATTTAAAACTAAAAGCCTAAAAATAACACTCAGCGTAGAAAGACAAGGCATGAAGATCAGTGAATCATTTGGCCTCGTCATTTTAGTGGCAGTTCACTCTGACGGCCAACTGGGCATCACCAAGTGTGGCAGGATGGAAAACTTCTTTCAAATCGTACTGTCACCACTTAGCATCCTTTTTCTAACCACTTAACTATTCTTACCTTGAGCTATCGCACAGCCAGCAGATTGCTCAGTGACTGATTTTATAAAACAGAGTTCTATTTAATGAGGTAAGACAACCTTAAACAGCACCATTAATTCAGAATCTCAAATTCACATGTATTAATGCACTGGTCCAGTATTACTGCGCGTTTTCCGAGAAAATCTAGGTGTGACTGTCACTTAAGGTCACAAAACTTTCTTCAGTAGGTTTGTGGAACACTACCATAGGCACCTAGTACTACTTTCCTCAAATCATTGTTTTCTAAACCTGTGCAAAATAAAAAAAAAAAAGTATTATAATAATATTATTATATTATAATAATATTATTATTATTATTATAATAATATACTGCCTTTCACTCAGAGCATGGCTATTGTATTAACCTGTTTTACTCTATGTGTACTTAATGAACTGAAAACAACATGCTACAATTTTAAAGATGCTTTAGAATATTGAAATAACCAATGATGGCCATAATAATAGTTGTTTTCATGTCTACAGAGACAGACCTAGAGAGCGTATTGGAGGATCTGGGGTTGGATCACCACTACACAACGAAGCTATCCCTGAGCAGAATACTTGAGATTGACAAGAAGACCATTAATGAGGAACCTACTAAATGTAATTCAGATCTTGCATGGTATTTTCTAAAGAAAATCATGATGGTTAATGTGACAGCTAGGAATGTGAAATGTACATCTGCATGTGAGTCAAACTGTGTGGATCTGTCAGTGAATACAGAGTTAAATCTCTCTAATCTAATCAACAGTGCCAATTCAGGTGACATGCTAAACCCCCTTGACATAGTCACTGCTCTTTTTCTGTGTTCTGATGGTTTTGTTCAGCAAGAAATGGCACTCAAAATGTCCATGTGTCAGTTTTCTGTGCCTCTGTTGCTTCCAAATTGTGACACAAAGCAGTGCACACTCATGCTTTGGGCCTTGAGAGACATTGTTAAAAAGTACAGACCTCAGTCACTTTCAGAGTCCAAGGGGTTTATTGAAGACAGAATTGTTGTTTCTGAACTTCCAATGATATCTTTTGTGAGACTGGGCGAGTGCTCCTTGTCCAAGTCCAAGATCCTCAATAAGCTTCTGAGCAATTCCCAGCAGTACCATGATACTTTTGTTCACTACGATATGGAGTGTGGTGACAGTACAAGGAGAATATCCAGTGGATTGGTTGAAATTACTTGGTACCTTCCTTGTGGGAACAAAAACATGGATATTTTCAGTGAGCCAGTAGCTGTAGCTAATCTTCGAGGGGACATTGGTTCATTTGAAACTCAATTTTCTTTTTTGTGTCAGACATCTGCAGCAGTTTTTGTGTTCTTTGACAATTTGGACTCTGAGCATTGTGAGCTGCTTACCAATCAACCACAAAAGGAAAAGATCTTCTTGGTGGGTAATCACCAAAGCAGGCACTTCAATATAGTTGCTCTAAGAAAGGTAGCAACCGAGTTGGGCTTGAGTAACAGCAACATCCTTTTGAAGACTAAGCAGAAAAATGAAGCAGACTTTGTCAAAACATTGCGGGAAACAGTCTACAATGTAGTTGAGAACTCAAAGATGAAGGTGCAAATTGAGCGCATGGCTGACATTGCCCATGAATTAGGTATCTTGGTTGATGAAGACTGCCCAGAGTGCCAGATTGCCAAGAAACATGCAGATGCCATCACTGCAGAAATTCAGGATATCCTAAAATACAAAGAAGATGAGCTACCCTTGCAAGGCCAGATATGGAAGGAACTGACTTGCTTAGAGAAGGAAGAATTTCGGCTGAGAAAAGTTAGGTTTGAAAACATAGAAATGTACAAAAGTGATCTTCAGGTACAGAAAACAAAACTTCGGAAAAGACAGAACTCTTATGACATGTCAAATGCAATGACATGTTTCATCAATGCAATATCAAGCCCAGGGATAGAGAGGTGCTATTTCCTGAAATGGATGCGAATGAACCTCGATAATCTGTCTCGAGAAAAACTGTCTGGCCTCAGGGAGCAGTACAAAAAGAAAAGCAAAGATTCTGAGAACAAAGAGGAGATCAAGGAGATTGACAGACAACTTTCCAACAGTTCACTGGGGACTGAACACTTCTTTCGTGAAATGGGTCAGATCTATGAGGCTTCAGTTTCTCTTCCAGAAACAGCCCCATCACGACAACAATTACAGCATCTGCCCAAACTATGTGCAGGATTGTTGCTCGATGGCTTCCCGCTTGAGCTTGTAGATGGAGATGCTTCCAACATACCTCTCACATGGGTTAGTGACGTACTCTCTCAGCTCAATGACTTGGTGTCTCCCAAGAACAAGATACTGGTTGTTACAGTTCTTGGAGTTCAGAGCACAGGAAAGTCTACTCTCCTCAACACCATGTTCGGAGTGCAGTTTGCAGTCAGCAGTGGTCGATGCACTCGAGGGGCCTTTATGTTGCTCATCAGAGTCAATGAAGATGTCAAAAAAGTGCTCAACTGTGATTTCATGGTGATCATTGACACTGAGGGCTTGAAGTCACCAGAGCTAGCACAGTTGGACAACAGCCACGAGCACGACAATGAGCTTGCAACACTTGTTGTGGGGCTGAGTGATGTCACCATTATCAATATTGCAATGGAGAATTCAACAGAAATGAAGGACATCCTGCAAATAGTTGTGCACGCTTTTCTTAGGATGAAAGAAGTGGGAAAAAAAAAAGCCCAAATGCCAGTTTGTCCACCAGAACGTGTCGGATGTTTCAGCCCACGAGAAGAACTTACGAGACAGAGAATTGCTCTTGCAACAATTAAACGAGATGACCCAGGCAGCAGCCAAAATGGAGAAGAAAGAGGAGAACAAGAGCTTCACTGATGTGATGGAGTACAGCCCAGACACTGGGAACTGCTACATACCTGGACTCTGGAATGGAAACCCACCGATTGCACCAGTCAATGCAGGGTACAGTGAGGCTGTTTATGAGCTCAAGAAAAATGTAATCCAAACTTTGGGAAGTTGCGAGTCATCTGCTAATAATATCTTGGGGTTTAAAGAGTGGATGACAAGCCTGTGGAATGCAGTAAAGCATGAAAACTTTATCTTCAGCTTCAGGAACAGCCTAGTGGCTGATGCATACATGAGATTGTGCACAGAATTCAACAAATGGGAATGGGAATTCAAAAAAGAAATGTACTCATGGGTTACACAAGCTGAAACAAGAATTTCCAACTTTGGCACAGTTGCTGGAAAATCTGAGGCATTTGACTTGAAAGCACTTCTCACTCATCTGAAAAGTGAAGCTTGCACAGTGCTGTCTGAATGGGAGACAAAGCTTCTTGATAACCTGGAGCAGTACTTCAAGCAAACAGAAGGACATGTCTATCTAGTTGAAGGATACAGGGAGGACTTTGCCAACAGTGCAAAGAGACTTCGACGAGAAATAGAGAATTCTGTATCTAATCAACTCACAGCAGCAACTGACATCAGACAGGGAATGACAGAACTTGACAGAATCAAGGAAAACCACACAAAACAATTAGAAGACAGAGTGTGTGGATTGATTGATGAATGTCGTAAGAAAAAAGTCAAGATGACAGATGACGAATTGGACAAAGAATTTGATAAGATGTGGAACGAAACAGTGAATGAACAGTCTTTTTCTAAACAAAAGGCCACAGATGTCATTGCAATAGTGACCTGCTTCCTCAATGGAAATCTGTCACGGAAGGGGAGCCATGCTTGTGAATTGTTAAGCAAAAAAGAGCTGAAAGATTGTGGACTGGAGCCTTTCAAATATACAACTGAAGGGTTGAAGGAGTGGTTAAAACAAAAAGTCAGCAAGCTCTTCAATAATGAAGATCACGTAATGGCTTTACAAAAACTAGCTGACAGCATCATACATGCTTGCACACAGTTTGTGAGTGAAAAAATGGAGAGACAAAATGATTACCATGACACTTACATCCAGGAGATCCTACACATGATTGACAAGAGGCTGCAAAACAATAACGATGTTAAGATAAACATTGTGTTTGAAGTTTCTCTGAAACAGCACATCTGTGGAGCTGCAGCCAAACAGTTTCAGAAAATGCATGAAGATTTCATACATGTGAACGATCCCTACAGATGTCTGATTCAAAACAAAGAGAAGTTTCGTGCTGATTTCAAAGATGTGTTCAATGAGAGAGATCAGTGCCAGAAGAAGGCAGAAGAATTCACAAACTGCTGCTTGATGCCTGCAGTCAAATACTTTGCCAACCGTGCCTTGGGCCACGATATCGTTGGTGAAATGCGCACAAGTCAGCAGTTCAGCAACCGAATGGACTGCCAGTATTCAATTTTACTGGATTTGCTTTCAAAGGATGACTTCAAAAACTATCACAGCTACATTTGCTCCTATGAGGTTTATGTGAAGAAATGGATACTCGACCAAATAGTGAAACACTTCTCAAGTGGGTCTACGATGTTTAAGTTGGAGGATCAATGTCTCCTGTCAAGTATCAGCAGCATAAATAATGCCATCAACAAAGCTAAGACACAAAAGAGTGGCAGTTTGAAGAAATTTGTTGAAGGTGTCTGTCGGGAACTCGGTGACAAACTGGTCATTTCCCAGGATGCTCTTGGTGCTTTCATGATCCTGAACAATGCCGACCAGGAACAGTTCGCTCACTGGCTCACTGAGTGTGTGAAGGACATGGCTCAAGCTCTTAGAGTGAAGTTTAAAGAAACACACATTAAAATGAAACTAGAAAATCTTCATGTGAAACCTCAGAACGAACTTTTCACCCAACTGATTGGATGTGGTAAACAGTGTCCATTCTGCAAAGCCCCTTGTGAGGCAGGAGGAGAAGAACATACTATGCACTTTACTTCACTGCATCGGCCACAGGGGCTGGGGGAATGCAGGTGGGATGGGACAGAAAAACTTGATACTGACATATGTTCTACCTGTGTGGTCAGTGACACACATTTTCGCTGCGATGCTACAAAGGGGGAATGGCACCCTTACAAGCGTTACAGAGACATTTTCCCAGACTGGGACATTACTCCAGATGCAAGCTTCCAAGCATCAGACTACTGGAAATATGTACTGGCAAAGTTTAATGATAAGTTTGCCAAAGCATACAATGCAAAGCCTGCTGAAATTCCTGCAACATGGAAGGCTTTAGAATCCAAGCACGCAGAAGCAAGCCTCAAAAAGTCATTTAATAAAAAGTGAGAGACTAAACGCTTTGTGGTTCCAAAGGTGCACATCCACCTCATACACCTCATTCATTAATTATCCTCACATGGATATTTTGATCTTATTTCTTATATGATATATAACAAGGATAAAAGACTTAGAAGTAATACACACACATTCACAAATAGGAACATACTCTATATAAGATGAGAAGCCAGAGATATCAACCATTACAGCAAACAAATAGGGACGCATGATATAGTCCTGCATGTAGGCCCCACCTTTACCTGAGATGGCATTTAACATGTGTAATCGAAATAAACTGCCTTGACTCTCTAAATAAGCGCTGTTGGATACTTTGAGAAATGTTTCCAGTTTGATTAAATCTGAAAATATGATTTTGTGAATGATGTTATATTGCAGCTGAAAAGATGTACGCAGTTAATCAAGGCAGTGAAGTGACAGAAAATGTCATCAAATTGAACATATGTGACCCTTTATTGTTTTTCTTTAGCATCTGATGCTGTATGTTAACATTTACAATTTTTGTTTTTCTAAAAGATCACTCACTTGTTATGTTGTATTGTCATAGTCGGACAGAGTTTTGTTTTTCATCTAAGTCTGATAAATGTTTCTTTTGGATCTGTGAAGTATCAACATTTTTTAAGTTTGTTTAAGTCACCCAGTCTGCATGTGGAAGAGAGGAAGTTGACATGTGATTATTCACTCACAATTAATAATGTTCCTGTGAAGTATCTGATTCAAAATATTTCAACGTATTAAAAGATCATTCAGTCTAAATGTAGTATTTTCAATATGCTGTCATGACATGTCATAACATAACATATGTCAGAACGATTTGTTTTCATCAAATTACATGTGATTTGTTTCAACTCAGAATTTAGCATCTCTGCTTTTCTTTCTGAGAAGTGTCTGATTCCAAATATTTACATTTTCATTGTGGGAATTAAAAGATTCATCCACACTGGAGCTAAACATGTCTGCATTACTTTAGTCTGTTAAACGATTCACACAGATTGCTATGAATGTCTTTAATGTTTCCCAGATCAGAATCACAGCATAGTGAATAAAAACTTCTAAAATAAACAGAGATATCATCACCTCATTTATATATACAGATTTACTATACTTCATCGTCATCTCATCTTTAAAAATTTCACTATTTAGCATTTGTCTTTGTCTTGGGTTTCTGAATTCAACATAAAATGTAAAAACAAGACAACAGGTGCAACTTCACAATGGAGACCAAGCTGGAGGTTTGTGTGAGTGTGTGTGTGTCACCGTCAAAGCCATGCTAGTTCATAAAAATCAACATATTGGCAGGTTGTGACAGACATATATCATAATGGGAAATGAAAATAGTACACAAGAGCGTAGAAGAAACAACGGGACGGGGTGTGATCGTGACACCCACCTCTCCCACAGGGGATCTGTACAGAAAGGGAGAGAGGAAGGGAGCAAAGGAGATTTCTAACAGGAACCACAGAAGAAGAAATAAAGGCTCTGAAAATTATACAGCTTTGGACTGTAGAGGTCCTCCAGCTAAAAGTAACCAGCGAATGTGATTATAGATAACTGTGACCCTGCTACACTCTTCTTTTTTCATCGAATGTCAGATCAAATGCAACCTTGAATTTAGTCTTGAAGTTCACCCTGATGCTTAACTGTATGTGGGGTAAACATTATGTGATTGTCAGGGCCTCAGCACTGATTTCTGAACTAACTCGTGTGCTACAACACAAGAGGGAAAAACAACTCGGTGCACTAAACTATCTGAGGTTCTGATTTACTCAGTTTCCCAGAAAGCTGGTGGTCAGGAAACTGTCCACACCGAAAGTGAAAGCGTCCTCGCCCGCCCAATAAAGGGGGAGGCTCTTCTGCAGCACAGGCCGTTAACCTGTGAGCTCTGTGTCAACACCTCCCGCACTAAAGAACGACTTTTCGCCATGAGCACATCTCCTCTCCAAAAGGTGGGTCGCTGCATGCTCTTGGTTGGTCCGTCATGTGTTTGAATCCTACGGGCTTCCACTGTCAGCTGTCACTGGACTGATCAGCCTGCCACGTTGGGAATCAGGCGCAGAGGAAACGGTCCCTCAGATCTCAGTGCTGCTGGTTTTACTGAATCAAACGATCAAACCTGATTCTTTTGGGATGCATTTCGTTAGATATAGTAAAACACAATACTATGATCATTGTTCTATGGTTGAGATGCTTTATGCGCCGTTATTCGGCCTCTGGATGACGGTGTGTGTGCCCTCGCTGTGGTGACTGGCAAGCTGAGCAGAGAAGCAGGCGAGTTTTTATTAGTATTACTTTATTGGAAGTAGAAAATTGTCCATATTCACTGAGGGGATCGCCAAGCAGGTGTCTTTTATGTGCAAAGAGCTGATGCAGTTCAAGGGCGTTTCCAGGGGTGGGGGGGGGGGGGGGGGGGGGGGCTGTTTGGTGCGATAACATAAGCAACTTTAATGCGGAAACATGATTCTAAAAGTGTGAGCGGGGGGAGGTGGGGGAGGGAACACACAGGAAGTCACAGAAATATGTACAGTCTGTTCCAGTCATCGCCACCATCACTCTACTTTTTACAGCATTCCAAGCTTTTAACCTTTCAACGCCATATTCTGTTAAATGAGTTTAGCCTATATAGAAAATGTGTGTAAAGGCATTTATAAATCTTTTATAAATGATATGATCCCCACAACTTACAGTCCAAATGTTCTCACAGGTAGGGAAACTACAAAACTGTCTTATAACCACTTCACATATAGATTTTTGTATATTTGCAATGTGGGAATGTGTGTGTAAAAATAATGAGTGATCATGAGCAGACAGTGTTCCTTGTTGAAATTTGCTAAGCTTTCATATCCTTCATAAGTGTTCCTACCTCAGTTTTATATTGCTCGCATATATATTTCCTTAGTTTTATGCGCTTGGCTAAAAATGGTCATTTTATTCCCTCTAACAAGGGAAAAATCCTGTCACATTCTCTACAATTTATTTTCAGTTTGTAGAATCCTGTCACGCATTTTGTAGAATACAAAATCATATAATATTTGATATAAAATCATACTTAATGATGGTTAGACTGGTTTTGTGTTTCTAGAGTTGGATATTAAAACTGATTGGGTAAAAAAAATTTCAGCTTTTTTTAAACATGTTTTTTCTCTCCTTTACAAGCTTCTTTAAACTTGAACACACGAAAAGCCTAAAGGACACAAAAAGCCTTAGCGGAGCCTTGTTGAAGGACAGAAACACAAAGAGGAAATTTTGCTGTAAAAAAGACTAACATCGTAGAGCCACTCTTGATTTGTGTAACTCAAGACTGCTGAAGACTCATATCATGTTCAGCTGAACCTTTGGAATCATCTCTACTCAGAGGGAGGACTGTGGATCTGTCCTCCAGTTCTTACAGTGTAATTGTATGTCAGATATCTGTTGATGAGTCAGTCCACCTCTCTTTGCTGATGCAGTTTGTGACTTTACAGACAGAATAATGAACCTGGTTTTCTTCCTCTTTTCTGGGTTTCAGTGTTTCCACAGTTTGGAGCTGCTGTGAACACTGACACCTGCTGTTGACCGGCAGCACTAAAACTCATCCTGGGTTCCTGCTGTCACATCATACTGATGTTTCTGGATTTGAAGGTCTGAGGATGTGACAGCTTTCAACCAAAGGAACACAGAGACCAGCAGTGCCAGTCAGGATCTGCAGAAGAGGGTAGAAAAGCCTCTTCGACCTCGTCTGGATGTGACATTATCAGGTAAGAACCCAGACAAATACAGAAATCCTACTGACTACACTGAATTGTTACAGAAGTGCAGCACAGACAGGCTTTTTTTCCCCTCAACATTTCCTAAAACCCCAGTCAGAGACGAGGGGTATCATGATAGTGTTACTATCAGCTGTCTATATTAACCCAGGCTCTCTGCTTCAGGCTCTGTGCACTAGCAATACGAGGGCTCAGGCCAGCTTTTTAGAAAATATCACAGGTTACTTCAGTGAAGAGGAACAGGTCATTATAATGGAGCGGCATGAAGAATTTAATAACTTGTATATAAAGGAGGAGAGGAATAAGTTACTACTACTATGAATGCACAGCTTCATTTGGTGGCTTTACTGATTCTGTGATTTACTTTATTTTGAGATGAAGTGTTCACAAAGTGCTTCACAAGTCAATTTATTACATTTATAATGAGAGAGTCTCAGGCTCAGGGA
Source organism: Pempheris klunzingeri (assembly GCF_042242105.1). Classification (NCBI taxonomy): domain Eukaryota; kingdom Metazoa; phylum Chordata; class Actinopteri; order Acropomatiformes; family Pempheridae; genus Pempheris; species Pempheris klunzingeri. Next base: position 13,424,428 of record NC_092034.1, read on the forward strand.
CTAAACTGCAAACTAAAACTTTGTGCTGCACCCTCCAGTGTAAGTTTCCACCATATCAGATTACAAATGATGTAATCTGTAATGTTATGTGGTTCACACTCTATGAATCGACATCAGAGTCGTGTTCTTTGTATCTTTTGTTGAACTGAGGTTAAGTTTGAATGCATGAAATGAAGAGTGCAGAGGTGGAAGAGGACACTTTTTTGTTTTAGAACAAAACTAAGACATATCAATTAGTAAATTAATTTTTGTCAGTATTTTTCTCTGTTTTACACCAAAACTCACAAGAAATATCTGTCCATCACCTTAACATTGACTCTATTTGTCGGTCTGTGTTGGCCAATCACTACTCTTATTGACGTTTGTGCATTTTTTGTGTATCATCTGATTTTAACAGGGAGCCACGATGTCGTCACATGTCCTTTTCAACACTCTGAAGGAATTGACACTCGATGAATTCGAGGACTTCAAGTGGTATCTGCAGAAGCCTGACATCATGGCAGACTACAAACCCATCAAACCGTCCGAGCTGGAGAAAGCCCAAAGGCGGAACACGGTGGATCTGTTGATGAAGACCTATAATCTTCAAGAAGCTCTGATGGTGACCAAGATGATTTTAGAAAAGATGGGCAGGAATGATTTGGTGCTTAAACTGTCAAACATCTGCTCAGGATCAGGAGGTCAGTCACACTTTTTTTCTTGTATTAATATTTTCAAATGAAAAAGAATAAGTTGGCAACACAATACTTGAGATGACAGAGGCGTGATGGCGCTACCTGATTAAATTCTGGCTTATTTACTCCTTGGTTTGAGACACTGTGAGATATAGATGGTATCATTATTAGTGTTGTATTCTATGCCTTAAGTTAATAATCAGTGAGATGTCTTGATAACATTATTCTGTCACACACATGAGGTTGATTTGTTGTTGGACATGAAAGAAATTAGTAGTATCCTGCATGGTGTCATAGAAGAGAACATGTGTTAGACACTAAGAGTAACAATTAGCACAATTAGTATGTGAACATTGTGTCGACGTCAGCAGCCTGTGGGACTGTTCAGGCTGAAAGAACTATGGCCTGCTTGAGGTTGATCTGTTCCCTCAGGATCAGCTAAACCAGTATGAGGTTCTTCATGGATACAAAGCCACAGATCAGAAATTGATTCCTGCTAACAACCCTATCTAAATACAATGTACCATTTGCTATCAAAATAAAGCATGGAGTAAAAGTGATAAAATTCAGGGTTGTGAAAAAATGTATTGACATAAAAGTCTTGGTTCTCAGAAAGGCACTAAATGATGTGCAGTATGTCCGTAGCTTTAAGCAAAACCATTATGTTATATTATGTTCCACAGTGTCCTGCCCTCCTTCGAAGAGAGGACGCCTGCAAGATACAGGAGTTTCTAAAGAATGGAAGACTGCGACATCACCTGCAAAGACAAGTGAGTAAACGAAAAGTATAGTTGCGTTAAACTTAAATCAATGAAGCTACAATGAGGGCAGATGCACCAACTCTGCGAAGCGTTACAAATTGTGTAAAATACAATCAAATACAGTCATACAAATGGAGGTTCAGCATATTAAAGGTTAGTAAAGGCCTTCTTTACCTTTCTATGTCTTAAAGGTCTCATATACATTTAATTGTGCAAGCCGACGGGATTATTTTGAGACAACAGATCATAGAAGTAAATCGTACTGACTTATGTCATATTCGGCTGGAATGAAAGTAAAATGTCTGAAATTTTTTTTTTTTTCAGGATGGATCTAATAAAACTGGAAATGTGTTCAGCCATTTATATTTTTATCACCATAGCCATTTAATGTCCATGGCATTAAAGCTAGAGATGCAAATCGTAGGCTTACAGTAATACCTGCAATACCCAACATAAATTCTAACAGCAAAAAAAAGACACAAAATTGAACAAAGATGAACCTAAAATCAGAGTTACAGTTCTAACTATGTAACTTCCCACAGATTGGCGAAGCTCACAATTAGACCAACATAGTTGACAACTAGCTACTTGTGCCAATGAAGCCAGTCCAATGTCCATTCCAGTGCCAATGAAGTCAACAAAGACATTCTCCATCCATATTGCAAGTGAAGCATAGGTGTTAAGTTTGGAGCATCTTTTTTCAGAAACATGCTTAACCAAATATACTGCTGTGATCTTACCACATTCTGCCAAAAGACAAGAACTACATGTTATATTTCTCATTCAGCAGACAAGGGCACTGGGAGTTACTGGAAGGTAACTCTAATGAAGCAAAGTGGCTTTTGAGAAGAAACTGCATGCTAAAATCATATTTCTAATTCAGGGAAACAAAAAGTTAATATAGTATGTATAGGTTTGCAAAACCATTTTTTGAATCTACCTTCCAATCAAAAGCTAACCCACCAACCCTAAAGTTGCTCTCATGGCAGCAGCATTACATACTTCGTCATCGCCTATAACAACATGCAATGTGTTATACTACTATATACTGCATAAACATTTGAACATTGTTATACATTGTTATACATATATTTGTTATACATTAATAATGATAAGCAGTTGTTATAGTTAGTAATTTAATGTCATCACCATAGAGGTTTGTAGCTTAATACAAAGGCAGAATGCAAAATTGTGCATTGTGTATCCTCACCAGACATTACAGCATACATGAGTACATTCATTCTGTGTATCAATGAACCGTGGATCTATGCTTTATTAAAATACCTACGATTGGTTTGAAATAATAAACATCTTCATATCTACAGAGACACAACTGGAGAGCTTGCTGGAGGATCTGGGTTTGGAGCACCACTCCAAAGAGAAGCTATCCCTGAGCAAAACACTTCAGATTGATAAGAGGACCATTACTGATGAACCTGCCAAGTGCAATTCTGATCTTCCATGGTATTTTCTAAAGAAACTGATGATGGTTAATGTGACAGCTAGAAATGTGAAATACACATCTGTACGTGAATTTACATGTAAGACTGCATCAGACATAGATTTTGATGGTCTTTTTGACAGTCTACATTCAGGTGACATGCTAAACCCACTTGACATAGTCACTGCTCTCTTTCTATGTTCTGATGGTTTTGTTCAGCAAGAAATGGCACTCAAAATGTCCATGTGTCAGTTTTCTGTGCCTCTGTTGCTTCCAAATTGTGACACAAAGCAGTGCACACTCATGCTTTGGGCCTTGAGAGACATTGTTAAAAAGTACAGACCTCAGTCACTTTCAGAGTCCAAGGGGTTTATTGAAGACAGAATTGTTGTTTCTGAACTTCCAATGATATCTTTTGTGAGACTGGGCGAGTGCTCCTTGTCCAAGTCCAAGATCCTCAATAAGCTTCTGAGCAATTCCCAGCAGTACCATGATACTTTTGTTCACTACGATATGGAGTGTGGTGACAGTACAAGGAGAATATCCAGTGGATTGGTTGAAATTACTTGGTACCTTCCTTGTGGGAACAAAAACATGGATATTTTCAGTGAGCCAGTAGCTGTAGCTAATCTTCGAGGGGACATTGGTTCATTTGAAACTCAATTTTCTTTTTTGTGTCAGACATCTGCAGCAGTTTTTGTGTTCTTTGACAATTTGGACTCTGAGCATTGTGAGCTGCTTACCAATCAACCACAAAAGGAAAAGATCTTCTTGGTGGGTAATCACCAAAGCAGTCACTTCAATATAGTTGCTCTAAGAAAGGTAGCAACCGAGTTGGGCTTGAGTAACAGCAACATCCTTTTGAAGACTAAGCAGAAAAATGAAGCAGACTTTGTCAAAACATTGCGGGAAACAGTCTACAATGTAGTTGAGAACTCAAAGATGAAGGTGCAAATTGAGCGCATGGCTGACATTGCCCATGAATTAGGTATCTTGGTTGATGAAGACTGCCCAGAGTGCCAGATTGCCAAGAAACATGCAGATGCCATCACTGCAGAAATTCAGGATATCCTAAAATACAAAGAAGATGAGCTACCCTTGCAAGGCCAGATATGGAAGGAACTGACTTCCTTAGAGAAGGAAGAATTTCGGCTGAGAAAAGTTAGGTCTGAAAACATAGAAATGTACAAAAGTGATCTTCAGGCACAGAAAACAAAACTTCGGGAAAAACAGAACACTTATGACATGTCAAATGCAATGATGTGTTTCATCAATGCAATATCAAGCCCAGGGATAGAGAGGTGCTATTTCCTGAAATGGATGCGAATGAACCTCGATAATCTGTCTCGAGAAAAACTGTCTGGCCTCAGGGAGCAGTACAAAAAGAAAAGCAAAGATTCTGAGAACAAAGAGGAGATCAAGGAGATTGACAGACAACTTTCCAACAGTTCACTGGGGACTGAACACTTCTTTCGTGAAATGGGTCAGATCTATGAGGCTTCGGTTTCTCTTCCAGAAACAGACCCATCACGACAACAATTACAGCATCTGCCCAAACTATGTGCAGGATTGTTGCTCGATGGCTTCCCGCTTGAGCTTGTAGATGGAGATGCTTCCAACATACCTCTCACATGGGTTAGTGACGTACTCTCTCAGCTCAATGACTTGGTGTCTCCCAAGAACAAGATACTGGTTGTTACAGTTCTTGGAGTTCAGAGCACAGGAAAGTCTACTCTCCTCAACACCATGTTCGGAGTGCAGTTTGCAGTCAGCAGTGGTCGATGCACTCGAGGGGCCTTTATGTTGCTCATCAGAGTCAATGAAGATGTCAAAAAAGTGCTCAACTGTGATTTCATGGTGATCATTGACACTGAGGGCTTGAAGTCACCAGAGCTAGCACAGTTGGACAACAGCCACGAGCACGACAATGAGCTTGCAACACTTGTTGTGGGGCTGAGTGATGTCACCATTATCAATATTGCAATGGAGAATTCAACAGAAATGAAGGACATCCTGCAAATAGTTGTGCACGCTTTTCTTAGGATGAAAGAGGTGGGAAAAAAGCCCAAATGCCAGTTTGTCCACCAGAACGTGTCGGATGTTTCAGCCCACGAGAAGAACTTACGAGACAGAGAATTGCTCTTGCAACAATTAAACGAGATGACCCAGGCAGCAGCCAAAATGGAGAAGAAAGAGGAGAACAAGAGCTTCACTGATGTGATGGAGTACAGCCCAGACACTGGGAACTGCTACATACCTGGACTCTGGAATGGAAACCCACCGATGGCACCAGTCAATGCAGGGTACAGTGAGGCTGTTTATGAGCTCAAGAAAAATGTAATCCAAACTTTGGGAAGTTGCGAGTCATCTGCTAATAATATCTTGGGGTTTAAAGAGTGGATGACAAGCCTGTGGAATGCAGTAAAGCATGAAAACTTTATCTTCAGCTTCAGGAACAGCCTAGTGGCTGATGCATACATGAGATTGTGCACAGAATTCAACAAATGGGAATGGGAATTCAAAAAAGAAATGTACTCATGGGTTACACAAGCTGAAACAAGAATTTCCAACTTTGGCACAGTTGCTGGAAAATCTGAGGCATTTGACTTGAAAGCACTTCTCACTCATCTGAAAAGTGAAGCTTGCACAGTGCTGTCTGAATGGGAGACAAAGCTTCTTGATAACCTGAAGCAGTACTTCAAGCAAACAGAAGGACATGTCTATCTAGTTGAAGGATACAGGGAGGACTTTGCCAACAGTGCAAAGAGACTTCGACGAGAAATAGAGAATTCTGTGTTTAATCAACTCACAGCAGCAACTGACATCAGACAGGGAATGACAGAACTTGACAGAATCAAGGAAAACCACACAAAACAATTAGAAGACAGAGTTCGTGGAGTGATTGATGAATGTCGTAAGAAAAAAGTCAAGATGACAGACAAAGAGCTGGACAGAGAATTTGATAAGATGTGGAACGAAACAGTGAATGAACTGTCTTTTTCTAAACAGAAGGCCACAAATGTCATTGCAATAGTGGCCTACTACCTGAGAGACAATCTGTCACGTAAGGGGAGTCATGCTTGTGAATTGTTAAGCAAAAAAGAGCTGAAAGATTGTGGACTGGAGCCTTTCAAATATACAACTGAAGGGTTGAAGGAGTGGTTAAAACACAAAGTCAGCAAGCTCTTCAATAATGAAGATCACGTAATGGCCTTACAAAAACTAGCTGACAGCATCATACATGCTTGCACACAGTTTGTGAGTGAAAAAATGGAGAGACAAAATGATTACCATGACACTTACATCCAGGAGATCCTACACATGATTGACAAGAGGCTGCAAAACAATAACGATGTTAAGATAAACATTGTGTTTGAAGTTTCTCTGAAACAGCACATCTGTGGAGCTGCAGCCAAACAGTTTCAGAAAATGCATGAAGATTTCATACATGTGAACGATCCCTACAGATGTCTGATTCAAAACAAAGAGAAGTTTCGTGCTGATTTCAAAGATGTGTTCAATGAGAGAGATCAGTGCCAGAAGAGGCAGAAGAATTCACAAACTGTTGCTTGATGCCTGCAGTTGAAGACTTTGTCAACCGTACCTTGGGTCCTGATATCATTGGTGAAATGCGCACAAGTCAGCATTTCAGCAACCGAATGGACTGCCAGTATTCAATTTTACTGGATTTGCTTTCAAAGGATGACTTCAAAAACTATCACAGCTACATTTGCTCCTATGAGGTTTATGTGAAGAAATGGATACTCGACCAAATAGTGAAACACTTCTCAAGTGGGTCTGCAACGTTTGAGTTTGAGGATCGATGTCTCCTGTCAAGTATCAGTAGCATAAATAATGCCATCAACAAAGCTAAGACACAAAAGAGTGGCAGTTTGAAGACATTTGTTGAAGTTGTCTGTCGGGAACTCGGTGACAAACTGGTCATTTCCCAGGATGCTCTTGGTGCTTTCATGATCCTGAACAATGCCGACCAGGAACAGTTCGCTCACTGGCTCACTGAGTGTGTGAAGGACATGGCTCAAGCTCTTAGAGTGAAGTTTAAAGAAACACACATTAAAATGAAACTAGAAAATCTTCATGTGAAACCTCAGAACGAACTTTTCACCCAACTGATTGGATGTGGTAAACAGTGTCCATTCTGCAAAGCCCCTTGTGAGGCAGGAGGAGAAGAACATACTGAGCACTTTACTTCACTGCATCGGCCAAAGGGGCTGGGGGAATTCGTGCGGTCTTGGACAGAAGACCTTGTCACTGACATATGTTCTACCTGTGTGGTCAGTGACATATGTTTTCGCTGCGATGCTACAGGCTTTACATCCCACCCTTACAAGCGTTACAGAGACATTTTCTCAGACTGGGACATTACTCCAGATCCAAGCTTTGAGGCATCAGACTACTGGAAATATGTACTGGCAAAGTTTAATGATAAGTTTGCCAAAGAATACAATGCAGAACCTGCTGAAATTCCTGCAACATGGAAGGCTTTAGAATCCAAGCACGCAGAAGCAAGCCTCAAAAAGTCATTTAATACAAAGTGAGAGACTAAACGCTTTGTGGTTCCAAAGGTGCACATCCACCTCATACACCTCATTCATTAATTATCCTCACATGGATATTTTGATCTTATTTCTTATATGATATATAACAAGGATAAAAGACTTAGAAGTAATACACACACATTCACAAATAGGAACATACTCTATATAAGATGAGAAGCCAGAGATATCAACCATTACAGCAAACAAATAGGGACGCATGATATAGTCCTGCATGTAGGCCCCACCTTTACCTGAGATGGCATTTAACATGTGTAATCGAAATAAACTGCCTTGACTCTCTAAATAAGCGCTGTTGGATACTTTGAGAAATGTTTCCAGTTTGATTAAATCTGAAAATATGATTTTGTGAATGATGTTATATTGCAGCTGAAAAGATGTACGCAGTTAATCAAGGCAGTGAAGTGACAGAAAATGTCATCAAATTGAACATATGTGATCCTTTATTGTTTTTCTTTAGCATCTGATGCTGTATGTTAACATTTACAATTTTTGTTTTTCTAAAAGATCACTCACTTGTTATGTTGTATTGTCATAGTCGGACAGAGTTTTGTTTTTCATCTAAGTCTGATAAATGTTTCTTTTGGATCTGTGAAGTATCAACATTTTTTAAGTTTGTTTAAGTCACCCAGTCTGCATGTGGAAGAGAGGAAGTTGACATGTGATTATTCACTCACAATTAATAATGTTCCTGTGAAGTATCTGATTCAAAATATTTCAACGTATTAAAAGATCATTCAGTCTAAATGTAGTATTTTCAATATGCTGTCATGACATGTCATAACATAACATATGTCAGAACGATTTGTTTTCATCAAATTACATGTGATTTGTTTCAACTCAGAATTTAGCATCTCTGCTTTTCTTTCTGAGAAGTGTCTGATTCCAAATATTTACATTTTCATTGTGGGAATTAAAAGATTCATCCACACTGGAGCTAAACATGTCTGCATTACTTTAGTCTGTTAAACGATTCACACAGATTGCTATGAATGTCTTTAATGTTTCCCAGATCAGAATCACAGCATAGTGAATAAAAACTTCTAAAATAAACAGAGATATCATCACCTCATTTATATATACAGATTTACTATACTTCATCGTCATCTCATCTTTAAAAATTTCACTATTTAGCATTTGTCTTTGTCTTGGGTTTCTGAATTCAACATAAAATGTAAAAACAAGACAACAGGTGCAACTTCACAATGGAGACCAAGCTGGAGGTTTGTGTGAGTGTGTGTGTGTCACCGTCAAAGCCATGCTAGTTCATAAAAATCAACATATTGGCAGGTTGTGACAGACATATATCATAATGGGAAATGAAAATAGTACACAAGAGCGTAGAAGAAACAACGGGACGGGGTGTGATCGTGACACCCACCTCTCCCACAGGGGATCTGTACAGAAAGGGAGAGAGGAAGGGAGCAAAGGAGATTTCTAACAGGAACCACAGAAGAAGAAATAAAGGCTCTGAAAATTATACAGCTTTGGACTGTAGAGGTCCTCCAGCTAAAAGTAACCAGCGAATGTGATTATAGATAACTGTGACCCTGCTACACTCTTCTTTTTTCATCGAATGTCAGATCAAATGCAACCTTGAATTTAGTCTTGAAGTTCACCCTGATGCTTAATTGTATGTGGGGTAAACATTATGTGATTGTCAGGGCCTCAGCACTGATTTCTGAACTAACTCGTGTGCTACAACACAAGAGGGAAAAACAACTCGGTGCACTAAACTATCTGAGGTTCTGATTTACTCAGTTTCCCAGAAAGCTGGTGGTCAGGAAACTGTCCACACCGAAAGTGAAAGCGTCCTCGCCCGCCCAATAAAGGGGGAGGCTCTTCTGCAGCACAGGCCGTTAACCTGTGAGCTCTGTGTCAACACCTCCCGCACTAAAGAACGACTTTTCGCCATGAGCACATCTCCTCTCCAAAAGGTGGGTCGCTGCATGCTCTTGGTTGGTCCGTCATGTGTTTGAATCCTACGGGCTTCCACTGTCAGCTGTCACTGGACTGATCAGCCTGCCACGTTGGGAATCAGGCGCAGAGGAAACGGTCCCTCAGATCTCAGTGCTGCTGGTTTTACTGAATCAAACGATCAAACCTGATTCTTTTGTGATGCATTTCGTTAGATATAGTAAAACACAATACTATGATCATTGTTCTATGGTTGAGATGCTTTATGCGCCGTTATTCGGCCTCTGGATGACGGTGTGTGTGCCCTCGCTGTGGTGACTGGCAAGCTGAGCAGAGAAGCAGGCGAGTTTTTATTAGTATTACTTTATTGGAAGTAGAAAATTGTCCATATTCACTGAGGGGATCGCCAAGCAGGTGTCTTTTATGTGCAAAGAGCTGATGCAGTTCAAGGGCGTTTCCAGGGGTGGGGGGTGGGGGGGGGCTGTTTGGTGCGATAACATAAGCAACTTTAATGCGGAAACATGATTCTAAAAGTGTGAGCGGGGGGAGGTGGGGGAGGGAACACACAGGAAGTCACAGAAATATGTACAGTCTGTTCCAGTCATCGCCACCATCACTCTACTTTTTACAGCATTCCAAGCTTTTAACCTTTCAACGCCATATTCTGTTAAATGAGTTTAGCCTATATAGAAAATGTGTGTAAAGGCATTTATAAATCTTTTATAAATGATATGATCCCCACAACTTACAGTCCAAATGTTCTCACAGGTAGGGAAACTACAAAACTGTCTTATAACCACTTCACATATAGATTTTTGTATATTTGCAATGTGGGAATGTGTGTGTAAAAATAATGAGTGATCATGAGCAGACAGTGTTCCTTGTTGAAATTTGCTAAGCTTTCATATCCTTCATAAGTGTTCCTACCTCAGTTTTATATTGCTCGCATATATATTTCCTTAGTTTTATGCGCTTGGCTAAAAATGGTCATTTTATTCCCTCTAACAAGGGAAAAATCCTGTCACATTCTCTACAATTTATTTTCAGTTTGTAGAATCCTGTCACGCATTTTGTAGAATACAAAATCATATAATATTTGATATAAAATCATACTTAATGATGGTTAGACTGGTTTTGTGTTTCTAGAGTTGGATATTAAAACTGATTGGGTAAAAAAAATTTCAGCTTTTTTTAAACATGTTTTTTCTCTCCTTTACAAGCTTCTTTAAACTTGAACACACGAAAAGCCTAAAGGACACAAAAAGCCTTAGCGGAGCCTTGTTGAAGGACAGAAACACAAAGAGGAAATTTTGCTGTAAAAAAGACTAACATCGTAGAGCCACTCTTGATTTGTGTAACTCAAGACTGCTGAAGACTCATATCATGTTCAGCTGAACCTTTGGAATCATCTCTACTCAGAGGGAGGACTGTGGATCTGTCCTCCAGTTCTTACAGTGTAATTGTATGTCAGATATCTGTTGATGAGTCAGTCCACCTCTCTTTGCTGATGCAGTTTGTGACTTTACAGACAGAATAATGAACCTGGTTTTCTTCCTCTTTTCTGGGTTTCAGTGTTTCCACAGTTTGGAGCTGCTGTGAACACTGACACCTGCTGTTGACCGGCAGCACTAAAACTCATCCTGGGTTCCTGCTGTCACATCATACTGATGTTTCTGGATTTGAAGGTCTGAGGATGTGACAGCTTTCAACCAAAGGAACACAGAGACCAGCAGTGCCAGTCAGGATCTGCAGAAGAGGGTAGAAAAGCCTCTTCGACCTCGTCTGGATGTGACATTATCAGGTAAGAACCCAGACAAATACAGAAATCCTACTGACTACACTGAATTGTTACAGAAGTGCAGCACAGACAGGCTTTTTTTCCCCTCAACATTTCCTAAAACCCCAGTCAGAGACGAGGGGTATCATGATAGTGTTACTATCAGCTGTCTATATTAACCCAGGCTCTCTGCTTCAGGCTCTGTGCACTAGCAATACGAGGGCTCAGGCCAGCTTTTTAGAAAATATCACAGGTTACTTCAGTGAAGAGGAACAGGTCATTATAATGGAGCGGCATGAAGAATTTAATAACTTGTATATAAAGGAGGAGAGGAATAAGTTACTACTACTATGAATGCACAGCTTCATTTGGTGGCTTTACTGATTCTGTGATTTACTTTATTTTGAGATGAAGTGTTCACAAAGTGCTTCACAAGTCAATTTATTACATTTATAATGAGAGAGTCTCAGGCTCAGGGACTAAACTGCAAACTAAAACTTTGTGCTGCACCCTCCAGTGTAAGTTTCCACCATATCAGATTACAAATGATGTAATCTGTAATGTTATGTGGTTCACACTCTATGAATCGACATCAGAGTCGTGTTCTTTGTATCTTTTGTTGAACTGAGGTTAAGTTTGAATGCATGAAATGAAGAGTGCAGAGGTGGAAGAGGACACTTTTTTGTTTTAGAACAAAACTAAGACATATCAATTAGTAAATTAATTTTTGTCAGTATTTTTCTCTGTTTTACACCAAAACTCACAAGAAATATCTGTCCATCACCTTAACATTGACTCTATTTGTCGGTCTGTGTTGGCCAATCACTACTCTTATTGACGTTTGTGCATTTTTTGTGTATCATCTGATTTTAACAGGGAGCCACGATGTCGTCACATGTCCTTTTCAACACTCTGAAGGAATTGACACTCGATGAATTCGAGGACTTCAAGTGGTATCTGCAGAAGCCTGACATCATGGCAGACTACAAACCCATCAAACCGTCCGAGCTGGAGAAAGCCCAAAGGCGGAACACGGTGGATCTGTTGATGAAGACCTATAATCTTCAAGAAGCTCTGATGGTGACCAAGATGATTTTAGAAAAGATGGGCAGGAATGATTTGGTGCTTAAACTGTCAAACATCTGCTCAGGATCAGGAGGTCAGTCACACTTTTTTTCTTGTATTAATATTTTCAAATGAAAAAGAATAAGTTGGCAACACAATACTTGAGATGACAGAGGCGTGATGGCGCTACCTGATTAAATTCTGGCTTATTTACTCCTTGGTTTGAGACACTGTGAGATATGGATGGTATCATTATTAGTGTTGTATTCTATGCCTTAAGTTAATAATCAGTGAGATGTCTTGATAACATTATTCTGTCACACACATGAGGTTGATTTGTTGTTGGACATGAAAGAAATTAGTAGTATCCTGCATGGTGTCATAGAAGAGAACATGTGTTAGACACTAAGAGTAACAATTAGCACAATTAGTATGTGAACATTGTGTCGACGTCAGCAGCCTGTGGGACTGTTCAGGCTGAAAGAACTATGGCCTGCTTGAGGTTGATCTGTTCCCTCAGGATCAGCTAAACCAGTATGAGGTTCTTCATGGATACAAAGCCACAGATCAGAAATTGATTCCTGCTAACAACCCTATCTAAATACAATGTACCATTTGCTATCAAAATAAAGCATGGAGTAAAAGTGATAAAATTCAGGGTTGTGAAAAAATGTATTGACATAAAAGTCTTGGTTCTCAGAAAGGCACTAAATGATGTGCAGTATGTCCGTAGCTTTAAGCAAAACCATTATGTTATATTATGTTCCACAGTGTCCTGCCCTCCTTCGAAGAGAGGACTCCTGCAAGATACAGGAGTTTCTAAAGAATGGAAGACTGCGACATCACCTGCAAAGACAAGTGAGTAAACGAAAAGTATAGTTGCGTTAAACTTAAATCAATGAAGCTATAATGAGGGCAGATGCACCAACTCTGCGAAGCGTTACAAATTGTGTAAAATACAATCAAATACAGTCATACAAATGGAGGTTCAGCATATTAAAGGTTAGTAAAGGCCTTCTTTACCTTTCTATGTCTTAAAGGTCTCATATACATTTAATTGTGCAAGCCGACGGGATTATTTTGAGACAACAGATCATAGAAGTAAATCGTACTGACTTATGTCATATTCGGCTGGAATGAAAGTAAAATGTCTGAAATTTTTTTTTTTTTCAGGATGGATCTAATAAAACTGGAAATGTGTTCAGCCATTTTTATTTTTATCACCATAGCCATTTAATGTCCATGGCATTAAAGCTAGAGATGCAAATCGTAGGCTTACAGTAATACCCGCAATACCCAACATAAATTCTAACAGCAAAAAAAAGACACAAAATTGAACAAAGATGAACCTAAAATCAGAGTTACAGTTCTAACTATGTAACTTCCCACAGATTGGCGAAGCTCACAATTAGACCAACATAGTTGACAACTAGCTACTTGTGCCAATGAAGCCAGTCCAATGTCCATTCCAGTGCCAATGAAGTCAACAAAGACATTCTCCATCCATATTGCAAGTGAAGCATAGGTGTTAAGTTTGGAGCATCTTTTTTCAGAAACATGCTTAACCAAATATACTGCTGTGATCTTACCACATTCTGCCAAAAGACAACAACTACATGTTATATTTCTCATTCAGCAGACAAGGGCACTGGGAGTTACTGGAAGGTAACTCTAATGAAGCAAAGTGGCTTTTGAGAAGAAACTGCATGCTAAAATCATATTTCTAATTCAGGGAAACAAAAAGTCAATATAGTATGTATAGGTTTGCAAAACCATTTTTTGAATCTACCTTCCAATCAAAAGCTAACCCACCAACCCTAAAGTTGCTCTCATGGCAGCAGCATTACATACTTCGTCATCGCCTATAACAACATGCAATGTGTTATACTACTATATACTGCATAAACATTTGAACATTGTTATACATTGTTATACATATATTTGTTATACATTAATAATGATAAGCAGTTGTTATAGTTAGTAATTTAATGTCATCACCATAGAGGTTTGTAGCTTAATACAAAGGCAGAATGCAAAATTGTGCATTGTGTATCCTCACCAGACATTACAGCATACATGAGTACATTCATTCTGTGTATCAATGAACCGTGGATCTATGCTTTATTAAAATACCTACGATTGGTTTGAAATAATAAACATCTTCATATCTACAGAGACACAACTGGAGAGCTTGCTGGAGGATCTGGGTTTGGAGCACCACTCCAAAGAGAAGCTATCCCTGAGCAAAACACTTCAGATTGATAAGAGGACCATTACTGATGAACCTGCCAAGTGCAATTCTGATCTTCCATGGTATTTTCTAAAGAAACTGATGATGGTTAATGTGACAGCTAGAAATGTGAAATACACATCTGTATGTGAATTTACATGTAAGACTGCATCAGACATAGATTTTGATGGTCTTTTTGACAGTCTACATTCAGGTGACATGCTAAACCCACTTGACATAGTCACTGCTCTCTTTCTATGTTCTGATGGTTTTGTTCAGCAAGAAATGGCACTCAAAATGTCCATGTGTCAGTTTTCTGTGCCTCTGTTGCTTCCAAATTGTGACACAAAGCAGTGCACACTCATGCTTTGGGCCTTGAGAGACATTGTTAAAAAGTACAGACCTCAGTCACTTTCAGAGTCCAAGGGGTTTATTGAAGACAGAATTGTTGTTTCTGAACTTCCAATGATATCTTTTGTGAGACTGGGTGAGTGCTCCTTGTCCAAGTCCAAGATCCTCAATGAGCTTCTGAGCAATTCCCAGCAGTACCATGATACTTTTGTTCACCGGAACATGGAGTGTGGTGACAGTCCAAGGAGAATATCCGATGGATTGGTTGAAATTACTTGGTACCTTCCTCGTGGGAACAAAAACATGGATATTTTCAGTGAGCCAGTAGCAGTAGCTAATCTTCGAGGGGACATTGGTTCATTTGAAACTCAATTTTCTTTTTTGTGTCAAACATCTGCAGCAGTTTTTGTGTTCTTTGACAATTTGGACTCTGCATGCAAGCTGCTTATCAAGCAACGACACAATGCACAGATCTTCTTGGTGGGTAACCTTCAAAGCACTCACTCAAATAGAGATGCTTTAAAAAAGGTAGCAACCGAGTTGGGCTTGACGACCAGCAACATTCTTTTGAAGGTTAAGCACATGAATGATGCAGACTTTGTCAAAAATTTGCAGAAAAAAGTTAGTGATGTAGTTGACAACTCAAAGATGAAGATGCAAATTGAGCGCATGGCTGACATTGCCCATGAAGTGGGTATCTTGGTTGATGAAGACTGCCCAGAGTGCCAGACTGCCAAGGAAAATGCAGATGCCATCACTGCAGAAATTCAGGACATCCTAAAATACAAAGAAGATGAGCTACCCTTGCAAGGCCAGATATGGAAGGAACTGACTTGCTTAGAGAAGGAAGAATTTCGGCTGAGAAAAGTTAGGTCTGAAAACATAGAAATGTACAAAAGTGATCTTCAGGTACAGAAAACAAAACTTCGGAAAAGACAGAACTCTTATGACATGTCAAATAAAATGATGTGTTTCATCAATGCAATATCAAGCCCAGGGATAGAGAGGTGCTATTTCCTGAAATGGATGCGAATGAACCTCGATAATCTGTCTCGAGAAAAACTGTCTGGCCTCAGGGAGCAGTACAAAAAGAAAAGCAAAGATTCTGAGAACAAAGAGGAGATCAAGGAGATTGACAGACAACTTTCCAACAGTTCACTGGGGACTGAACACTTCTTTCGTGAAATGGGTCAGATCTATGAAGCTTCAGTTTCTCTTCCAGAAACAGACCCATCACGGCGACAATTACAGCATCTGCCCAAACTATGTGCAAGATTGTTGCTCGATGGCTTCCCGCTTGAGCTTGTAGATGGAGATGCTTCCAACATACCTCTCACATGGGTTGGTGACATTCTGTCTCAGCTCAATGACTTGGTGTCTCCCAAGAACAAGATACTGGTTGTTACAGTTCTTGGAGTTCAGAGCACAGGAAAGTCTACTCTCCTCAACACCATGTTTGGAGTGCAGTTTGCAGTCAGCAGTGGTCGATGCACTCGAGGGGCCTTTATGTTGCTCATCAGAGTCAATGAAAACGTCAAAAAAGTGCTCAACTGTGACTTCATGGTGATCATTGACACTGAGGGCTTGAAGTCACCAGAGCTAGCACAGCTGGACAACAGCCACGAGCACGACAATGAGCTTGCAACACTTGTTGTGGGGCTGAGTGATATCACCATTATCAATATTGCAATGGAGAATTCAGCAGAAATGAAGGACATCCTGCAAATAGTTGTGCACGCTTTTCTTAGGATGAAAGAAGTGGGAAAAAAGCCCAAATGCCAGTTTGTCCACCAGAATGTGTCGGATGTTTCAGCCCACGAGAAGAACTTACGAGACAGGAAACTCCTCTTGCAGCATTTAAATGAAATGACCCAGGCAGCAGCTAAAATGGAGAAGAAAGAGGAGAACAAGAGCTTCACTGATGTGATGGAGTACAGCCCAGACACTGGGAACTGCTACATACCTGGACTCTGGAATGGAAACCCACCAATGGCACCAGTCAATGCAGGGTACAGTGAGGCTGTTTATGAGCTCAAGAAAAATGTAATCCGAACTTTAGGAAGATGTGGGTCATCTGCTAATAATATCTTGGGGTTTAAAGAGTGGATGGCAAGCCTGTGGAATGCAGTAAAGCATGAAAACTTTATCTTCAGCTTCAGGAACAGCCTAGTGGCTGATGCATACATGAGACTGTGCACAGAATTCAACAAATGGGAATGGGAATTCAAAAAAGAAATGTACTCATGGGTTACACAAGCTGAAACAGGAATTTCCAACTTCGGCACAGTTGCTGGAAAATCTGAGGCATTTGACTTGAAAGCACTTCTCACTCATCTGAAAAGTGAAGCTTGCACAGTGCTGTCTGAATGGGAGACAAAGCTTCTTGATAACCTGGAGCAGTACTTCAAGCAAACAGAAGGTCATGTCTATCTAGTTGAAGGATACAGGGAGGACTTTGCCAACAGTGCAAAGAGCCTTCGACGAGAAATAGAGAATTCTGTGTTTAATCAACTCACAGCAGCAACTGACATCAGACAGGGAATGACAGAACTTGACAGAATCAAGGAAAACCACACAAAACAATTAGAAGACAGAGTTCGTGGGTTGATTGATGAATGTCGTAAGAAAAAAGTCAAGATGACAGATGACGAACTGGGCAAAGAATTTGATAAGATGTGGACCAGAACAGTGAATGAACTGTCCTTTTCTAAACAGAAGGCCACAAATGTCATTGCAATAGTGGCCTACTACCTGAGAGACAATCTGTCACGTAAGGGGAGTCATGCTTGTGAATTGTTAAGCCAAAAAGAGCTGAAAGATTGTGGACTGGAGCCTTTCAAATATACAACTGAAGGGTTGAAGGAGTGGTTAAAACACAAAGTCAGCAAGCTCTTCAATAATGGAGATCATGCAATGGCTTTACAAAAACTAGCTGACAGCATCATACATGCTTGCACACAGTTTGTGAGTGAAAAAATGGAGAGACAAAATGATTACCATGACACTTACATCCAGGAGATCCTACACATGATTGACGAGAGGCTGCAAAACATTAACGATGTTAAGATAGACATTGTGTTTGAAGTTTCTCTGAAACAGCACATCTGTGGAGCTGCAGCCAAACAGTTTCAGAAAATGCATGAAGATTTCATACATGTGAACGATCCCTACAGATGTCTGATTCAAAACAAAGACAAGTTTCGTGCTGATTTCAAAGACGTGTTCCATGAGAGAGATCAGTGCCAGAAGAAGGCAGAAGAATTCACAAACTGTTGCTTGATGCCTGCAGTTGAAGACTTTGCCAACCGTACCTTGGGTCCTGATATCATTGGTGAAATGCTCACAAGTCAGCAGTTCAGCAACCGAATGGACTGCCAGTATTCAATTTTACTGGATTTGCTTTCAAAGGATGACTTCAAAAACTATCACAGCTACATTTGGTCATATGAGGTTTATGTGAAGAAATGGATACTCGACCAAATAGTGAAACACTTCTCAAGTGGGTCTGCAACGTTTGAGTTTGAGGATCGATGTCTCCTGTCAAGTATCAGTAGCATAAATAATGCCATCAACAAAGCTAAGACACAAAAGAGTGGCAGTTTGAAGACATTTGTTGAAGTTGTCTGTCGGGAACTCGGTGACAAACTGGTCATTTCCCAGGATGCTCTTGGTGCTTTCATGATCCTGAACAATGCCGACCAGGAACAGTTCGCTCACTGGCTCACTGAGTGTGTGAAGGACATGGCTCAAGCTCTTAGAGTGAAGTTTAAAAAAACACACATTGAAATGAAACTAGAAAATCTTCATGTGAAACCTCAGAACGAACTTTTCACCCAACTGATTGGATGTGGTAAACAGTGTCCATTCTGCAAAGCCCCTTGTGAGGCAGGAGGTAAAGAACATACTAAGCACTTTACTTCACTACATCGGCCAAAGGGGCTGGGGGAATTCAGGTGGGATGGGACAGAAAAACTTGTTACTGACATATGTTCTTCCTCTGTGAATAGTGACACACGTTTTCGCTGCAATGCTACAAAGGGGGAATGGTACCCTTACAAGCGTTACAGAGAAATTTTCCCAGACTGGGACATTACTCCAGATGCAAGCCTCCAAGCATCAGACTACTGGAAATATTTACTGGCTAGGTTCAACAATAAGTTTGCCAAAGCATACAAAGCAGAACCTGCTGAAATTCCTGCAACATGGAAGGCTTTAGAATCCAAGCACGCAGAAGCAAGCCTCAAAAAGTCATTTAATACAAAGTGAGAGACTAAACGCTTTGTGATTCCAAAGGTGCACATCCACCTCATACACACTAATTTATGAATTATCCTCACATGGATATTTTGATCTTATTTCTTCTATGATATGACACAGAAGAAACACACATACTCACAAATAGTAATGTCTTCTATGTAAGATGAACAGGCAGATATTTACCATTATGGTTTAAAATGGGAAAATATGAGAAAATCACTGTAAATAGTTCTAACCTTTACTCGAAATGCCATTCAACATGTTTCACAAAAATGATAATCTATGTAAGTGCTTTTGTATACTTGTTACCTATATACATGTTAAGAGACTGACATCTGTGTCACATATATGTCATATTGCCACTGAGAAGATGCAAAGTTAATCAAGGCAACAGTGTGACAGAAAAATTATTTCTTTTTTCTTTTATGAAATTAAATACGATATGCATTCTTTTATTGATTGCTTTTGCGCAGTACCTGATCTTCACCTGATTCACTTTTACTGTTTTTTTTGGTTGAAAAGATCAACCAGTCTTTATGTGGTACAGAATTTTTGTCAACTTGTATTTGTTTTTTTAGGTCTCTCAGTCTGTATGTGGTATTGTTGTAACCATGTTTCTTTCTTAGTGATGGAGTTTCTTCACTTCGAATTTAGAATCACTTTGTTTTACTATCTGTTTAAATGATTGTTTGAAATGAAATTTTGAAATTTAAATGAAAGTATTTAAATGATCACTATATATGGTATTGTTAACATGTATTCATTACTTTTGTTAAGTGATTCAATAAAACGATAATGACAGACTGGTCATTGTTTTTTATGTCTCATTTCACATCTTGGGTTTCTGAATTCAGTAAAGAATAGAACAGACTGAATAAGTATTCAGGCAGAAACAAGTGTTGTGTCTGAACACACAGTGAGTCACCAGCCATGCTAGCAGCTCTGTGAGAGTGTACTCTGATTCTGCTGTGCTTTGAGCTGGGAAACAAAAGAGAAAGTGACTTCACCTGGCATACTAAATGGAGCTATATGAATGGTTGTAATAAAGGGCGATAGAACCCTTATCTTAGCTACTCTATCGCAGACCCACAAAGGCTGGATCAGTCTCTATCTCATAACTAATGTCAAACTAAATACATTCTATGTGGTCTTTATTTTCAATCAGTTGTTTCAAATCAGTTTATTTTCAATATCAAACCACAATGTAGAAAAAACAAAACGATTACCATGAAAGCTTAATTAACACAGCTGTTGTGACGTGTTAGTTCCTTTATTAAGATGTCTGTAGGTTTTAGTATGTGCTTTTTTATGTGTAACTGGATCATTTATATATTCATCACTAGTTTTAAACTACATCAGATCTGTCATTTCTATTACCTGACTGGGAAGACCTCCAGAGTTTCTGTGCCACGTCAGTTGCAAAATTAAGGAGTGCAATGTACTTAATATACAATATTATTTAGATGGGGTGCCGGCCCAACCATAGCTGGCTGCCGGCATATAAACATATGCTGGGGATCCAAGGAAGAGAGGGTTGCAAGTGGTGAATATGATCAAAGTGCTGTTGGTCAGTGAAATCTTTTAAGAGATAATAGTACCCATACAGTTTCACATACAGTTGTCACATGTATGTGAAACTGTATGAACTTTAGGGCAGGAGCTGATTTAGAAGAAAGAGCTTTTTATGCAACTATTAACGCAATATTGTTTTAGTTGTATTTTTTCAGTACATTTCTCAAGAGGAGCGTGAAATAAAATATAATCCTGTGAGTAGAAAAAGTTAAAAGACTGCTTTCCTCTAATCTCAACTATACCTCAACACCTTTCAGCAGAGGGAGGATACCAGTCAGATAAGTTTCACTTTACTGGAAACCAGATCTATTTCTGGGAAACAAAACCGAAAGTGACATCTGATAGAATACAAGCAGACGCCTGCAATAGGCTGTTGTACTGCCAGGGAAGTGCAGAGCCTTATTGTCAGGACAAATACTTAACCTATAAGAGGAGATTGGATATCCGGGAGATAAAAACCCCTGGATATAAGAATAGATTCTATTTCTTTTCTTTATTTTTACCATGGATGAATATCTCCTACAAAGGTAGGCCACAGTTTCTTTGTCAGTATACTGCCTGTCCTTTAAGGCTCCTTTACTTGGCTGATTACAGTATTTTTGCTTTAGTGTATTGCAGGGGTCGGCAACCCGCGGCTCCGGAGCCGCATGTGGCTCTTTCATCCCTCTGCTGCGTCTCCCCGTGGCTTTGAAAACTAAATAATGACTATTTAACTCTCTTAGACCTAACGGGCCCGCCGGCGGGCCGAAGTGCGCAAATGCTCTGGATTACCGTAATTCCGTCAAAGTTTGTGCTTTCGGAAAAATTCCAACGGTTTCTGAAAGCTGAGACGTCGCGCTTTACAATTTGGTGTAATTACGGTAATTTCACTCACGTCTCTCCCGGAAACCCGCGAAGCAAACTTTCTTTCCCAGGGAAATCGGTGGAAATGTTTTTTTTTTCAAATTGTTCCTTTCTGGATATAGTTCTGCCAGATTGTATATGTATTTCGATACAAAAAAGGTGATTTCATTTGTGTTCATGTGTTCTGAAGGCAATTTATTTCATTAGTAAAGGCATGAATCTATACATATTACAATTTAGGTGTAAGGGTTGTATTGATATATAGTAAAATAAAATACTCCAAAAAATGGGACAACAGTATGTAAAAATGTAAAAAAAAAAATGCTCTGGCAGATTTATGGTAGACCATAAAGGGTTAATTAAAATGTGTTTTATTTTAGTCCTTATTTTGGTTTGCTGCCGATGGATCATTTAAGTTCGTTAAATACAAGAAGGACTAAAATAGACATTGCGCATTTTATTTAAAAGTAACTGTCAACCCAGCATCTTTTTCAAAATGTTTTTGTTGCATTCAGAAATGTCATTTAATTTTCTCTGTAGCAGATCATTGATTACACGAAAGCAACACACTATAGTTTGTTTATACATAAAGGTCAAAAACAATATATGCAGTGTCATCTTCATTTTGAATGTCAGAAGGGTTTTGTGACTCCCGGTGTTTTCTTTTCTGTGGGAAACGGGACCAAATGGCTCTTTGAGCAGTTTAGGTTGCCGGCCCCTGGTCTATTGTATATTGTAGTCTCATATGTTGCAGAATATGTATAACTGTGTAATTTTTATGTAATATTGATAGTTGATGGGCACATGGGTGTTACAATGTTCTTTTCTGTTACTTTCAGTGAGAAGCAGTTTGAATAATCTGAACCAAATGTGGGATAGCTGAGAGTGTACTCAACCCAATGGAGAACTCTGATAGCGAGGTAAACGGCTGGTTTTTACAACTCTAAACTGAAATAAGGGTATGAGTATGAATTGATTCATTACAAAGTGCATGTTTTTCTCAATTACCAAGGAATTCTATGATGCATCTGATTCCTTCCATGAGCAATGGTCTGAGGATGAACAGGATACTACTCCAACACCACAGTCCGACTGTTAGTATGCCAGTAACTTATCAGATTTAATGGCTAAATACATGCTGTAATGTGGAGATACTGAGGTGCACGTCTCTTTTCGTATGACAGATGTTCCTCCACCAGGAGAAGTAACAGTTCTCAGTGCTGGCCAGAAGACTGTTTCTCTGGGTTTTGTACCCACTGATTGCTCTGCTGAGTATACACTGCAGTTAGATTACTCCTGTGCCACACACACAGGCACTTTGATCTTAAAGGACAGCCGCACTCTGAAGGTTGAAGGACTGACTCCTGGGACTGGGTATACTTTCAGCATCACAAGGATTGCAGAAAATGGAAATCGAAGCAAAGCAACATCGCTCTCTGTCTGCACAGGTGAATCTGAAAAACACATCATTACAAAAAAATTTTATATTTTATATATGATTCATATATGATATGGTTATCTGTGTCGTTCTTACCACACCTCTTGTGCTTGGCAGTCAAACAGTACTATAAAATGCAGACGCACATTGATAGAACTGATAAGACTGTTATATTGTTCCCACAGAGCCCAGCCCTCCTGTGCAGATTACAGTCTCTCACGTCAGCAGAGAGTCACTGTCTCTGTGCTGGGACCCTCCTGCTGGTGAAGTGGAGAGTTACATTGTGACTTGGTGCAGTGAAGGAGAAACTGAGCAAAAGACAATGGACGAAAACAACGTGACTCTCAGCAATCTGAGGCCAGGGTTGTGTTACACTCTCCAGGTTTCTTCACAACTTAGGAATGGAAGAATAAGTGAACCAACTGTAATATCTGCCCGCACAAGTAAGTAAACTAAAATCATAAATGTAATAACAAATTAAGAGAGAATTGTCCAAATAAAGCCACAGGCAGTATAAAAGAAAATATATAATATAAAGGTATCCAGAAGGAGCATCAAATATTCCAAACTTTCCAGATGCATCAACTAAAAGAGGAATAAATTAGATGAAAGCAAATGCAATCCTGTCTGCAGAGACAATTTAAAAGCTATATTAAGTGAATGTTTTGATAATAAAGCCCCTGCACACCAGCACACCAACACAAAGCTCTTCTCAGGATGATGTGGGCCAATAGAAACATCAGCCGATCATTGAGTCTGGCTGACAGCCAGACATAGTATGTAGGACCATGTACATTCAAAATAGAAATGTTGAATGTCTTTTTTTCTGTCAGTAGGACTTCTGAAAGATTTGGGAGCACAGAAGCTTCTCATTTCGTATTTGTTTTTTAGAACTATACTCAACGTGTAATCACAAGATTTTGTCCTGGATTTTTTCCTGTCCTCTGTCCCTCTGTATCAGTCCACGGCGGTCTGGGGCGTCTGCTGCCGGTCAAATACATGTGCTTGAGAAGTCAACAATTCTCAACAAAAACACAACAGTGTCCTTTGCAGCTCAACAATATGGTGGATTACATTAAGGCCATTTTGAATTATTTCCTCCACTATTCTAAAAACAATCAAGTTTTTTGTCCATTTTTCATAGTGGAAGCAGCATCATTACCCATGAGTCTCACCAACTCACAAACATCATGTTGTGGGAGTGTTCGATTCTTGTTTTGAGCTCTCTGCTGTAAATGGGCTTCATCCTATTTCAAATGGCTGCTGGTCGGCCATAAACTGAATCCAAAAACCCTTGTATCTTTTGTGAAAGGGCTTTTTATAGCCTATGATTGTAAAATGTGAAGCAATCAAATGTTATGTATGCAACAACTAGGTGGGTTATCAAAAATGGATAAAATATGGTTAAAATTCATTTTCACCCATTTAACAATTGGATAGCCTATTTAAAATGTGTTACACAAGTGTTTAAGGGGAATCTTAACACAAGACTTAAGAATCCCCTTAAACTCCTCAGTGTACTCTCAATTCAGTATTTACAGCTTCAAATTCTAGAAAAAAAGATACATCTATCGAATATATCAAATATCTAGTGCAGCCAAATTAGTAATACCACCACATCTAGATGATCTATGTATAAATTCAGGTATATAAACAATATAATAGTATCATAGTAATAATAAAGGTTTCGCAAAGAAATGCAAAGCTGACTGTGTTTCTCTCCATAACAATGGTGGATGATGTCTTCATTGGACACTTCCGCATTGAAAAAGTAAAAAAAAAACAAAGAAAAATGTTCCTTGTTTATAATCAAGGCGGAAATAATTCAAATTGATGTTCTTAATGGTAGTATATTGTTTTGTTGAGCTATCAAGGACATTGTTGTGTTTTTATGTTGAGAAAGGTTTAACAATAATGCGGTGAGTGAGGAAAAGTGGACTTAGTTTGTATCAAAGCGGTCTAGCCGCTTCCACTACTAAAAATTGACAAAAAACATGATGAACAAGGAGAAATAAATCAAAATTTATTTTAATTTGGTTTCTGTGTTTTTGTGTAAAGAAAAATGGACAGTGACTGGCAAGGGACCTGGATGTGGACTGATGTGAACTGATAAAATAAACAGATGAAATCAAGGATAAAATCTTGTGATTAAATGTTGAGCAATGTAGTGGCTATAATTAAAAAAACAAAACAAATATAAAATAAGAAATAACATCACAGCTTCTGTGCTCCCAAGTCCTACAGATGTCCTACTGACAGTCCAATTAATTCAGTGTGATTATCTTTTCATGCTTGCAGTAAGTCTTTTTTCCTAAGTACAGTGCTGTCTGTGTAGTTAAAGCCTGATAAATGTTATTTCAATGTTAGAGGTCCATAGGGCTCCACTGTTCTCCAAAATCTTAGAAACACATATATGAGCCACACTGTTGCTCTGGGTGATATACTGGCCACTGTAGTTTTTTGAGTCAATTTCACATACATACATTATCATTTCTTGATACTAATTTCTACAGATCTGCCTTACTCATTATTGTGCACAAATGTGCTGTATTTACTGAGGCCTCAAGAGCCCTTGTGGTGCCAGCACGCACACAGGCACCATTACTTCAGAATCTGAAATTCACATGTATTAAGGAACTGGTCCAGTATTACTGCTCGTTTCCCTAAAAAATCTAGGTGTGATTGTCACTTAAGGTCACAAAACTTTCTTCAGTAGGTTTGTGGAACACTACCATAGGCACCTAGTACTACTTTCCTCAAATCATTGTTTTCAAACCCGTGCAAAATTTAAAAAAATGTATTACAATAATTATTACAAGGGAGATTACTGATCCAATGGGAGGCTGTTCCATAGGTTAGGGCCATAAAAACAGAAAGCAGACTCACCAGGTTTCCTATGGGACAATTTATAAACCTCCAGAAGAAAAGCAGTTGAAGATCTGAGTTTGTATTGTGACATAAAATGAAAGGCAGTCGCTGATATATAAAGGTGCTAGATTATGTAAGGCTTTGCATATAATTTAAAGGACTTCAAAATCAGCCAGAGGAGTAATGTGATCTCTTTTTTGTATTGGTCAAAATCCTGGCTGAAGCGTTCTGAATAGATTATAATTCTTGATCTCAATGAGAGATCAGTGAAAACAAGAGTTGCAATAATAGAAGCGCTTTTGGACAAAAGCATGTATCAGCATTTCAGCATCACTCTGAGTAATAAGTAGTCAATTTTGGCAATGTTCCTCAATCAAAATCGCTACTAACATCAGAGTCTAAAATCAATCCCAAATCTGTAATGTGTTTTAATCTACTTGGACAGGCTTGCAAACTCTGGCTCTTGTATCTGCCTTTCTGCCTTTGAACCTACAAGTAGAATCTTAATATCAGTGAGACTGGCAAAACACAGATATCAGTGATATTTGACATTAAAGCTCATAAGGGAGAGTCTTTATTATTCTCATGTCATTTAATACTTGAAATAGTTTTAAATAGTTTCAGTGTCACGGTTGGCCTAACAGCCAGACTGGATATCATCCATCCATCCATCCATACCGCTAATCATTAAGTATCGCAGTGGGGGTTGGAGGAAATCCCAGCTTACATTGGGTGACAGGCAGGGGACACCCTGAATTGGTTGCCAGGTTGACACATATAGACAGACAACCATTCACACACACCTACGGGTCATTTATAGTCACAGACTAACCTAAGCTACTTTTAGACTGTGGAAAGAACCCACACAAGATGGGAGAACATTCAAACCCCACACAGAAAGGCCCCAGTCGGCTGACAGGTTTGAAACCAGAGGCAATTGTGCTAACCACTGGATCATCGTGCTGACCTGGAATTTATCTAATGTATCATTGTTCATTATTAATCTTGTAGCAGGTCAAACATGATTTGCTGATGAATAACAGTGAGTACAGGATAGGGCTAAGCACTATGTCCTTGGGTGAAAAAGTTACTGGCTGACCAACATCAACATAGGCTTTAGCCACTAGTGGGACAACAAAATCTGAAAAATGACAGACCCTCTATTTTAATAGATTTTTTTTGGCAGTTCTGTCCAGTGTATTATAATATCATATAGTTAGTTACATGAAACTTGATACAACTAATGCAGTCTAATAGTACAACACAACTTTAGGTAATTTATTATGAAGATTATAATGTTCAGTATTTGTTGAAAAATATTTCTGAGATGTTGATTCAACTTTATGGACATTTTTGAGAGAGGTATTTCTGGTGCTGTTTAACTGTACTGCATTATACTCTGAGGTATTTTCAAATAACTATTCTACTTTATGTGCTATAAATCAAGCACTCAGTATAAGTTATCAGTATAACACGATAAAATCCAGCAATTTTTTTTTTTAAAAAGCCACCAAAAGGACCATAAAGTTGAATGTTAACATTACTCAAAACAACATGATAACACCTTTGTAAAGTTAGGACTCAGAGCATGGCTGTTGTATTAGACTGATTCACTCTATGTGTACTTAATGAACATGTTACAATTTTAAACAGGCTTTAGAATATTTAAATAACCAATGATGGCCATAATAATAGTTGTTTTCATGTCTACAGAGACAGACCTAGAGAGCGTATTGGAGGATCTGGGGTTGGATCACCACTACACAACGAAGCTATCCCTGAGCAGAATACTTGAAATTGACAAGAAGACCATTAATGAGGAACCTACTGAGTGTAATTCAGATGTTGCATGGTATTTTCTAAAGAAAATGATGATGGTTAATGTGACAGCTAGGAATGTGAAATGTCCATCTGCATGTGAGTCAAACTGTGAGGATCTGTCAGTGAATACAGAGTTAAATCTCTCTAATCTAATCAACAGTGCCAATTCAGGTGACATGCTAAACCCCCTTGACATAGTCACTGCTCTTTTTCTGTGTTCTGATGGTTTTGTTCAGCAAGAAATGGCACTCAAAATGTCCATGTGTCAGTTTTCTGTGCCTCTGTTGCTTCCAAATTGTGACACAAAGCAGTGCACACTCATGCTTTGGGCCTTGAGAGACATTGTTAAAAAGTACAGACCTCAGTCACATTCAGAGTCCAAGGGGTTTATTGAAGACAGAATTGTTGTTTCTGAACTTCCAATGATATCTTTTGTGAGACTGGGTGAGTGCTCCTTGTCCAAGTCCAAGATCCTCAATGAGCTTCTGAGCAATTCCCAGCAGTACCATGATACTTTTGTTCACCGGAACATGGAGTGTGGTGACAGTCCAAGGAGAATATCCGATGGATTGGTTGAAATTACTTGGTACCTTCCTTGTGGGAACAAAAACATGGATATTTTCAGTGAGCCAGTAGCAGTAGCTAATCTTCGAGGGGGCATTGGTTCATTTGAAACTCAGTTTTCTTTTTTGTGTCAGACATCTGCAGCAGTTTTTGTGTTCTTTGACAATTTGGACTCTGAGTGCAAGCTGCTTACCAACCAACCACACAAGGCACAGATCTTCTTGGTGGGTAACCATCAAAGCAATCACTTCAGTATGGATGCTCTAAAAAAGGTAGCAACCGAGTTGGGCTTGACTAACAGCAACATCCTTTTGAAGACTAAGCAGAAAAATGATGCAGACTTTGTCAAAGCGTTGCGGAAAACAGTCAGCAATGTAGTTGAGAACTCAAAGATGAAGATGCAAATTGAGCGCATGGCTGACATTGCCCATGAATTAGGTATCTTGGTTGATGAAGACTGTCCAGAGTGCCAGACTGCCAAGAAACATGCAGATGCCATCACTGCAGAAATTCAGGACATCCTAAAATACAAAGAAGATGAGCTACCCTTGCAAGGCCAGATATGGAAGGAACTGACTTCCTTAGAGAAGGAAGAATTTCGGCTTCGAAAAGTTGGGTCTGAAAACATAGAAATGTACAAAAGTGATCTTCAGGTACAGAAAACAAAACTTCGGAAAAAACAGAACTCTTATGACATGTCAAATGCAATGACATGTTTCATCAATGCAATATCAAGCCCAGGGATAGAGAGGTGCTATTTCCTGAAATGGATGCGAATGAACCTCGATAATCTGTCTCGAGAAAAACTGTCTGGCCTCAGGGAGCAGTACAAAAAGAAAAGCAAAGATTCTGAGAACAAAGAGGAGATCAAGGAGATTGACAGACAACTTTCCAACAGTTCACTGGGGACTGAACACTTCTTTCGTGAAATGGGTCAGATCTATGAAGCTTCAGTTTCTCTTCCAGAAACAGACCCATCACGACAACAATTACAGCATCTGCCCAAACTATGTGCAGGATTGTTGCTCGATGGCTTCCCGCTTGAGCTTGTAGATGGAGATGCTTCCAACATACCTCTCACATGGGTTAGTGACGTACTCTCTCAGCTCAATGACTTGGTGTCTCCCAAGAACAAGATACTGGTTGTTACAGTTCTTGGAGTTCAGAGCACAGGAAAGTCTACTCTCCTCAACACCATGTTTGGAGTGCAGTTTGCAGTCAGCAGTGGTCGATGCACTCGAGGGGCCTTTATGTTGCTCATCAGAGTCAATGAAAACGTCAAAAAAGTGCTCAACTGTGATTTCATGGTGATCATTGACACTGAGGGCTTGAAGTCACCAGAGCTAGCACAGCTGGACAACAGCCACGAGCACGACAATGAGCTTGCAACACTTGTTGTGGGGCTGAGTGATGTCACCATTATCAATATTGCAATGGAGAATTCAACAGAAATGAAGGACATCCTGCAAATAGTTGTGCACGCTTTTCTTAGGATGAAAGAGGTGGGAAAAAAGCCTAAATGCCAGTTTGTCCACCAGAACGTGTCGGATGTTTCAGCCCACGAGAAGAACTTACGAGACAGGGAATTGCTCTTGCAACAATTAAACGAGATGACCCAGGCAGCAGCCAAAATGGAGAAGAAAGAGGAGAACAAGAGCTTCACTGATGTGATGGAGTACAGCCCAGACACTGGGAACTGCTACATACCTGGACTCTGGAATGGAAACCCACCAATGGCACCAGTCAATGCAGGGTACAGTGAGACTGTTTATGAGCTCAAGAAAAATGTAATCCAAATTTTGGGAAGTTGTGAGTCATCTGCTAATAATATCTTGGGGTTTAAAGAGTGGATGACAAGCCTGTGGAATGCAGTAAAGCATGAAAACTTTATCTTCAGCTTCAGGAACAGCCTAGTGGCTGATGCATACATGAGATTGTGCACAGAATTCAACAAATGGGAATGGGAATTCAAAAAAGAAATGTACTCATGGGTTACAAAAGCTGAAACAAGAATTTCCAACTTTGGCACAGTTGCTGGAAAATCTGAGGCATCTGATACGAGAGAACTTTTCACTCATCTGAAAAGTGAAGCTTGCACAGTGCTGTCTGAATGGGAGACAAAGCTTCTTGATAACCTGAAGCAGTACTTCAAGCAAACAGAAGGACATGTCTATCTAGTTGAAGGATACAGGGAGGACTTTGCCAACAGTGCAAAGAGACTTCGACGAGAAATAGAGAATTCTGTGTTTAATCAACTCACAGCAGCAACTGACATCAGACAGGGAATGACAGAACTTGACAGAATCAAGGAAAACCACACAAAACAATTAGAAGACAGAGTTCGTGGAGTGATTGATCAATGTCGTAAGAAAAAAGTCAAGATGACAGACAAAGAGCTGGACAGAGAATTTGATAAGATGTGGACCAGAACAGTGAATGAACTGTCCTTTTCTAAACAGAAGGCCACAAATGTCATTGCAAAAGTGGCCTACTACCTGAGAGACAATCTGTCACATAAAGGGAGTCATGCTAGTCAATTGTTAAGCAAAAAAGAGCTGAAAGATTGTGGACTGGAGCCTTTCAAATATACAACTGAAGGGTTGAAGGAGTGGTTTAAACACAAAGTCAGCAAGCTCTTCAACATTGAAGATCACGTAATGGCCTTACAAAAACTAGCAGACAGCATCATAAATGCTTGCACACAGGTTGTGACTGAAAAAGTTGAGAGAAAAAACAACTACCATGACACTTACATCCAGGAGATCCTACACATGATTGACGAGAGGCTGCAAAACATTAAGGATGTTGAAATAGAGATCATGTTTGAAGTTTCTCTGAAACAGCACATCTGTGGAACTGCAGGCAAACAGTTTCAGAAAATGCATGAAGATTTCATACATGTGAACGATCCCTACAGATGTCTGATTCAAAACAAAGACAAGTTTCGTGCTGATTTCAAAGATGTGTTCAATGAGAGAGATCAGTGCCAGAAGAAGGCAGAAGAATTCACAAACTGCTGCTTGATGCCTGCAGTCGAATACTTTGTCAACCGTGCCTTGGGTCTTGATATCGTTGGTGAAATGCGCACAAGTCAGCATTTCAGCAACCGAATGGAGTGCCAGTATTCAATTTTACTGGATTTGCTTTCAAAGGATGACTTCAAAAACTATCACAGCTACATTTGCTCCTATGAGGTTTATGTGAAGAAATGGATACTCGACCAAATAGTGAAACACTTCTCAAGTGGGTCTGCAACGTTTGAGTTGGAGGATCAATGTCTCCTGTCAAGTATCAGTAGCATAAATGATGCCATCAACAAAGCTAAGAAGCAAAATAGTGTCAGTTTGAAGAAATTTGTTGAAGTTGTCTGTCGGGAACTCGGTGACAAACTGGTCATTTCCCAGGATGCTCTTGGTGCTTTCATGATCCTGAACAATGCCGACCAGGAACAGTTCGCTCACTGGCTCACTGAATGTGTGAAGGACATGGCTCAAGCTCTTAGAGTGAAGTTTAAAAAAACACACATTGAAATGAAACTAGAAAATCTTCATGTGAAGCCTCAGAACGAACTTTTCACCCAACTGATTGGATGTGGTAAACAGTGTCCATTCTGCAAAGCCCCTTGTGAGGCAGGAGGAGAAGAACATACTGAGCACTTTACTTCACTGCATCGGCCAGATGGTCTGGGTGCATACAGGTGGAGTTGGACAAATAAACTTGCCATCGAAATATGCTCTTCCTCTGTGGTCAGTGACACACATTTTCAGTGCGATGCTACAGGCTTTACATCCCACCCTTACAAGCGTTACAGAGAAATCTTCCCAGACTGGAAAATTACTCCAGATCCAAGCCTTGAGGCATCAGACTACTGGAAATATGTACTGGCAAAGTTTAATGATAAGTTTGCCAAAGAATACAATGCAAAGCCTGCTGAAATTCCTGCAACATGGAAGGCTTTAAAATCTAAGCACGCAGAAGCAAGCCTCAAAAAGTCATTTAACATCAAGTGAGAGACTAAACGCTTTGTGGTTCAAGGGGTGCTCATCCTCCTCATACGCACTCATTTATTAATTGTCCTCACATGGATATTTTGATCTTACTTGTTATATGATATGACACAAAAGAAACACACACATACTCATAAATAGTAACATCCTCCATATAAGATGAAAAGTCAGATATTTACCATTATGGCTTACAATGGTCAAATATGAGAAAATCAGTGTAGTTCTTACCTTTACCTGAGATGCCATTTAACTTGTTTTAGAAAAACAACCTATTTTAACAATCTATGCAATTGCTTTCGGATACTTTGAATTGTTATACATGTTAAGAGGAAATGTTAGAAATATGTGACAGATGTCAGTCTGATTGCCATATTGCCACTGAAAAGATGCACATTTAATCAAGGCAACAATGCGAGAGAAATTAGTTTTTTGCTTTGATCAAATTGATATATGCAATCTTTATTGGTTGTTTTTGTGAAGTACCTGATGTTAAATATCCATGTTTTCCGTCAGTATGTGGTATTGCCATGGGAGGACAGAATTAAAAAAAAAAATCTGTATGATATAAATTCTTTTTACAGTTTTCTTTTGATTCTGTGAAGTGTCTGTGTTTTTGGTTTTGGATCGCTCAGTCTGTATGTGGTTTTGTTGTGACAAAAATCTGTTTCAAAAATCGAAGACTGGAATGTGATTATTTACAAAGAATTCAGAATCTCTGTTTTTGTTTCTGTTAAGTATCTGATTTCATATCTTAACATTTTTAAAGGAATTAAAAGATTCATCACTATGTGTATGTGGTGTTGTCGACATTCCTTCTGTTAGTTAATTTAACAAAGAGGCACAATCAGGTGACTGGCTATGAATGTCTTTAATGTTTCCCAGATCAGAATCACAGCATACAGTGTATAATAACTTCTAAAATAAACAGAAATATCATCACCTCATTTATTTATATAGTTTTACTATACTTTTTTTAATAATCATCTTTTTTAAAATTCCATTATTTAACATTTTTCTTCGTCTTGGGTTTCTGAATCAACATAAAATGTAAAAACAAGACAACAGGTGCAACTTCACAATGGAGACCAAGCTGGAGAGAGTGTGTGTGCCACTGGCTTTGTGTATGTATGCACTTCTGACCTGACACAGGGTCTCTAAATAACCTCAGTGATATGGAGTCATCTTGTTTTGCTTCTGCTGAATGTAGTTTTTGGGCATGTTGACTTAAGAATAAATTAAAATCCAGCAGCAAGTGTGTAAGTGTGTGTCCACACACATCCGGTCTGAACCACTGGTAAACACACATGCTCAGAGTCTAAAAAAGCACTGGACTCAATTCTCAACTGTTTAGAACACAAAACTCTTCACTGCTACATCACATCACCGTGAGGTCAACACAGCCTCCAGAAGCACAACGCAGCACAGTGAGTGGAGGGAGAAAGTCAGACCACCTGTGTGATCCCATTACTCTGGGAGGATGTGAGGCATCTTATGGTATCAAAGCCCTCATTGTCTGTCCCACATATGATGAGGTGGCTACATGTAAACACTGCTACATGTGAGGTGAGCTAACATTTAACAGGCTGCACTTGTGTTGAATGTTTAGAATTCCTGACCATGAAACACTGGCCAGTACCCTACACCATCATGATATAAGATAGCTAGCTTTTATCAGTGCTCTTAGATGACATTCTCTGAGATATTTCCATGAATACTCAGTAGTACTCACACAGATGGTGCAGCACATTCATCACGAGTATAGATGGATCAGAATATATTTCAAAATAAAAGTCTGGTAAAGCTTGAACACAGAAGAAAATCGTTGATCCTTTTACCACAACCCCAAAAGAAAGAGCAATGAAACCACAGACTAACTACGTTCTTCAAATGTTTAAATGTAATATTCATTGAAAACTAGCAAATGAAAACTCCAGCATTATTAAAGGCCCTCTGTTGCATGGGGGCTGCAGTGTTGATGAATTTCTGCTACAGTGACTTTCCTGGTTAGAAATCATGATGCTACAGGACGCCCACATGATGAATGAGCAACATGAGAATATGACCAAGTAACAAAAGTCATTTGCTAATGGCGTGAAAAGTGATCATTGGAAAGCGTTTTTACTCGCCAATGAATTGGAAACCTCAAGCTAGTGGCCATATTTTTGGCAAACTGCACCTGTTGTCTTTTGTTGTCACAAAATAAGCATTTCATTCATTCACTCAAAAAAGAAAAAAAAAAGAAAAACAAACAAGAAACTTAATATTTACAAATATTTTGTCTGTCTGATTCTTACACTTAAAAATGTACAGTTTTGATCCTCTTCCAGATGTTGTGTGTGTCCGTCTCTGTCCTGCCACCCAGTTTGGTATTTTTCTTCACACCTCCAGTTTCCTCAGAGTGGGCAGACTGCAGTGAATCTGTCACAATGGCGCCCTCCAGTGTTAGCTTATAAAATAGACAAGGGAAAAGAACAGACCAAACCAAACACCTTGTTTCTGTTCCCTCCTCCAGTGGTGTCACTGTAGTTGTTGTGGTGAGGTTTAATTCACAACCCCTCACTGTCTTCTTATCCACAGGAGTGAGTACAAAAGGGTTCATATGGATCTGATCAGACATAT
Organism: Pempheris klunzingeri; assembly: GCF_042242105.1. NCBI lineage: Eukaryota > Metazoa > Chordata > Actinopteri > Acropomatiformes > Pempheridae > Pempheris > Pempheris klunzingeri. The sequence goes on from NC_092034.1 coordinate 13,459,210, forward strand.
CAGATCCTCCGTTGGACAGATTAGCAAGGTATCCTCCTGGCAAACATTGTGGGTAGAAAGATGGCCATGCCTTTGAAAGTCCTTTGCTAGTGATCAGTTCATCCCTCTTCTGATTCTGATATCTACATTTAAGGCTGTGAGTCTTTTTCCAATCTCTATCCAAAGTCTCTTTCCCACAGCGTGCACTTTTTCTTATACTACTGTCCACCATCTGTTCCACTGCATTTATTCACCTGCAGCAACCCCCAGTCACATGATTTGTGTTTTACATTGTGCACATTTCCTTTCAGTGGGCTTACAAAACCTCTGACAGGTGCAGCCAGGTATATCTCCCCCCTTCCAGCCCTCCCCCGCTACCCCGTTAGGCAGTAATAAAATAGAAAACAAACAAACAGGCTAAAGCTAGAGCACAAGCAAAGACAGCACCGGTGACTAACTTCTCCCTTACTGGACGTAGGCTACCATGTGTTCCTGTACGCTCAAACAACAGCACATCAGTTCAGTTAGCATACTGTATTAAGAGTATTACCCAAGATCCATGTTTGAGATCCTTAGCAGAGAATCAAGGGGGGCATCGATGAGCTGTAGGCCTGCACATTTTCACCCAAAAAAAAGAGCAAAATCAGAAACAGCAGTTGTCAACTGAGCTGCTTTTACCCTGTTTAGGAGATCTGAGTCCCCTTTTTCATCTTGCAGCCCTGTGCTGCAGGGTGTGAAGGCCCACCGGTTACTCTCAGTGTGCTTAGAGTTTAATTTACAACTGATGAGCTCACAAAAAGTCACAAGCTTAGTGAACCAACCCTTGGATGTGAAGATAATAGCAGAGCTGAACTGAGGTCAGAAATTGTGTAGAATGGCGCTGACACAGTGAAATTAGGTGTTTTGGAGTTTAGTTGGTGCTGGGGAATTATGGGTGATGACCACAATATGGACGTCAGTCTTAAATACAAAGCTAGAGTGTTGCCGGCTAGAGGAGAGGGGAGGGAGTAAGTGATGATGATACACGAGGTGGGGGCATGTTTGTGTGCACAGCAGGAAGGAGCTCATTTTGGAGTCGAAGTTTTTACCTTTTACCATGCCAGTGATCCTGCCTGTCTGCCTCTCTATCTCTTTGCTGTTTAATTAGGGCCCACCCATGCCCATGTGTAGCAGTTCACACACACACACACACACACACACACACACACACACACACACACACACACACACACACACACACACACACACACACACACACACACACACACACACACACACACTTTCTCTCACAAGCACACATCAAACAGAATATGCATGTGCTGGAAATAGGGGTGCAGACAGGAGGAGATGTACGTTGGAGCAAAGGCTGCCTGTCTCTGCTTTGTTTCTCACCCTCACTGAAATACAAAAATAATTCTGTACAGGCAAGCACAACAACAGATTTGGTACCTCACGTATCCTAAAATACGATCATCTCCATACAGATGGAAAGAAAAAGTAGGTACTGTAGTATGATGGGCTTGCTGTTGGTGTGCTGCATCACCAGCTTGGAGAGATACTTCTAAATAACACAATGAAGGAGAGAATGAATGGAAGAGTATGTTCACAGTTTTTGCTTTGACCCTATTTCATGATTTTATGAGATCTGTGGAAATTACTTTTTCTAATGCATGGGTGTTGGGAGTTGAAGAAGATTTGTTGGACCACTACAGGATTCTCTGTGATTTTCTTGTTGTGAGGTAAAACAAAAACCAAAATATCCAGAGTAGACCGATATGATTTGATTAGATTTGGGAAACGTGCATTGACAGATACAGTGTCCTTTCCCGCGTCATCATCTTTAAAAATAATTCATGCATAGATCCCCACTGAGAAAACCCATTTATATACTTTCTCCTTTGTACACATTTATATATAACTATATAATATCATTTCTCTATATCTATATTTTCAGCAAAAATTCTTTCCACAAAAAACAACAATTAAACAAATGCTTAAAAAGAAGAAACAGAAGATGAAAGAAAGAAAAAAAAAAACACAATCGAGGGCCAGTTTGGCACTTTGTCATGAGAACACACAGTAAATAGGAATATTCTAGAATTTTCTTTTGTTTTTTTCTCCCTCGACGAGAAAGCAAACACAGTAGTACATACTTGGCACCAAGAATGCTGGTAGAATGAAAGTATCAGATATCAGTGTTTTCATAGCTATATGATTACTGTATGCACTCCACGCCTACTACAGCTCAGTAGTTTGTGGATCCTCAGAGCAAAGGAGCGCTGGGGAGAGGGAGAGAATCACAAGTTAATTGAGAGGAACAAAGCAGGGATAAGACACAGATGTAGAAAAGAGAACGATATATGCACATAACACACTAGGGAGAGAAAAAAAGAGAAGACGCCAAAGAAAAACAGGGAAAACAGCAAGGGGCGAAAAGCATTCGTCCCCTTGACAAATATCAGGGGGTTTTAGTCTGGAAACAGACCTTCTTTGAAAATAGTATCTTTGAAAGATCTAAATCACCCCCGAACTGATCATCTACTGCTGTGCAGTTCAGTTGCTTCTCCACACGCCACCAGTGGAGCTGCTAAGTTTGACAGCACATGATGGAGGAGGTGGAGTAGTTTTTGGAGAAACAAGAGAATAAGAGAACAGAGCAAAGGCCCATATCCAGAGGCCTCCTTTCTAGATTAGTAGCAGAGCCTGCCTTCCTGGTCCTTAGGTGGCACTGTGTCCGGCCAGTCCCTACTATACCCTGGTAGTGGAGTGGGGATGGGGCAGGGTGTTGTTGTGGCCGGTGGAGGGGAAGGTGTTGAAGGCATGAAGAGGCTGCATGCTGGTGATGGTACTGGGGATCATGGTAATGGTGTTGGGTGTCATCAGCGGCACATCGTCTGGGGCACGACGCAGTGCCAGTGTGTAGTCGGGTGGGCAGGCAGGCCGTAGGATGTCGTGAGGCCGGAGTGGCTCCATGTCATGGTGAGCATCGTGCTCCGAGTGCTTCATCTGCAGGGACATAATCTCCTCCTCCTGGCTGTGAGCAAGGTCGTTGGCAGGGCCGCCCCGCTGGGGAGACAGCCGATGGCGTCGCATCTCGTGCCGCTTATCACGTTTGTAGTAAAGGGCAGCAAAGGCCAGGATGTTGAGGAAGAGCAGTGATGCCCCCACAGCGACTGTCACACTCAGCTCAGTGGAGTAGTCCCGGGTGTCTCCAGGGAAGAGGTCCTGATGTGGACGATCCGAACCCTCAGGCTCTGGATCAGACGGAAAGGTAGGGTAGGGATGACGAGTGGTGCGAGGGCCTGGTGTCCTGGGCCAGGGTCTGTGGGTTCCCGGGCCAGGGCCTGGCGGCGAGCGGGTAGTGGTGGGGAAGAAGTCATCATGTATACTGTGGAGGTGGGGCACTAATTCCAGCCAGAAGGCCACCTTGTTGGCCCTATAGTTGTCTCTAACACGGGGTTTTAAGCCAATATGGAGGTACTGCTTATCTTTCGAGTTGAACTTGGTCCAGATGACCTCTTCAAAGCGGTTAGGTTTGGTGTGAATGAATTTGGTGTCCTGAGGGACTGGCAGATTAGGGTCCCTAGTGAAGGACAGAGAGGACATCTCCGTTATGGGTTTCAAGTCAAGGTTTTAATAAATCTGGTTCAAAGATTTCTTAACTTAGTTGACATCTAAACACTGAATACACCCTTGTGTTTTGTATTTATGAACTTACAGCAAAGTAAGACAGGGTTCCAAACTAAATTCTACTAAAATCTGAAATCTTAATGAGATCAGCACCTAACCATAGATACACCTTTCTTATTTAAAGGTAAGCAACACTTGAACTCATCAAACTGAAGAGGCACTACACTAGCTGGTTAATTTTGCAGTCATAACAGACAGCAAAAAGAGAACTAGAAATATTTCAATATGAAGTAATATCAGCAAGGCCTACCCAGTCTTGGCAAAGTTGGTCCAGTAAGTCATGACCACGGCGCTCAACATCACATCATTCTTCGAGAAGTTGCACGGGAACAGGTCTGTGGCACCGATCATAGGGACGCCAAATACGTACGGTATCTCATCTCCATGGGCGGCATCGGCCCATTCAGGCCGTGTCTCGGTCTGGCAGTGGTGGTAGAACGTGTAAAAGTAAACCGGGGACTGAAACTCAGCATGGAGTTTGGCAGTGGCCACTGCCGGCGCTACCCACTGGTGGTCTGTAAAGAGAGCTAAGAGGGTCTTCCTTCGCATGTCGCCATTGTCTCTGTCAGCCCAGTCTGTGTACATGAATTTAATGGTCTCCCTCAGGATGTCTTTGCCTGGAGGATAAGATGCAGGAGGGGAAAGGGACAGGGAATTTCAGGATAAAGAGAGAAAAGAGATTATTGTGATAAGTTAAGAGGAAAGTAATGACAGGGGCAGAACATTTTGAGAGATGAGAGTGGTGGAGAGATGTGAACCAAAGGGTGGAGGAAGATAAAAGTGCACATTGCTAACCAAAATGACAGGAATAGGAAAATATGAAAGAGGCGTCTGTGTTTGTATGTATGTGCGAGAGATATAGTTGAGAGACTGAAAGGACAGACTGAGTGACACAAAGGGCAGGAGAGAGAATATGCCTCTCAGAGAGCAGAATGAGTGACAGACACTTGAGAGGAAGCGTGACTGCATTATCCAAATGTGTCTGTATTTTGACTGTGGCTCGCTGTGAGGGGTTTGCAGGCTGATCTGTTAGGAACAACAGCACTGTGATTGGGAGCTGGCTGCCTGGGGGATGATGAGAGACAGCATTAGTGCCCACAGAGCCTCAAAGGCCAAAGCACAGACCCACCATGGTGAAAGATAATCTCGATGATAGGCAATCTCTTTAGTATGCCTGTCTTAGTTGATACACTTGGCTGGGCTCATATTTTTTCTCATTCTTTTACCACATAATGTTTGAAAGACTTGCATTTCTACTGGGAGCTAGAGTTTTGGGCAAGTTGTTGTTGATATTTTTTGGAGAAAAGCATATTCTCTCATATGTAGTTCTTTTTCTCAGGTATCAAGGAACATATTTACTGTATTATACTGTATTTAAATGTTTGGCCATTATTGTATTGTGATAATGACTTATGCTGTTTACTTTTGTAACTATATGTTCTTTCATTTTGACAGTGTGTCTTTTCAACGTTTCCTTTCCCATTTTAGTCGTGTTTGTGTGGACCCAGGAAGATTCCATCGAATGGGGCAAGCATAAACAACAATGACACTGCAAAGTTCATTGCAAAGTCATCTAAGTGGCGGTAGATGACATAACATGGAAGACTTTATAGGCTGAAAGGAGTAATATATTGGCATTTCTCACCCTCAGGGTAGCCATAGAGGTTGTCGACAAAATTAGAGATGGTGTAGTCGAACGCTGCTGCTGAGATGCCATCGTTGTCCTCGCTGTCATCCACAAACTTTAGCCCCTCTCCTTGGTTCACTCCTATTAGTATGTCATAGTTGAGGAACTCCCCCTGGTGGCAAAAGAGGGGAAGAACATGTTGAGTGCTGAAATTGCATTCGAGGGGCAGTGTGTTCAGTCTCTGTTTATGTCACCAAACTAAAATCACTACAGCCGTGAATAGAAATGAGTTTCATTCATATTCTGTAATTGATATTTATGCCAAGAAATGTAAATCTCCAGGGTATGATTTCTTTGCATTAATGTGTACTAAAAGCCACTGTATACGGTCTAAAGTGTCAATGAACACAAAACACAGGTGCAAGTGAAGGCTTTGGGATGCGGCTAATACCTCTAATAATCTTACAGATTATGTATTGTCTTATAGATCTGAAAAGGAGAGTCTGGGCGCAGAACAACTGTGTAGCTGCACAAGCCATTCTTGTATTCCTCAGCATCGCTAGAATAACAGTGGACACATCACTGTTGGTATTTTGTGATTTTCCTCCCCTAACATGAGACTTCCATTATTTCATGAAATGACTTTCAAATTAAACATACTCACTTTAGCTGTGAATCAAAAGAGCCAGTTAACAGAATCAACATGTGGAAGCAATATTAAGACAGGAAAAATCCAGTCATGTTCATGTGAGATGTGACATCAGCTTGCGGCTGCACTGTGCTAAACTCAAAAAACAGTGGTTACCAAATGTTGAGATCATGAGATGAAATGTAAAATAATTAAATTCTATTATCTAAAGAATTAGGTTTATTTTTTGCATTACTTTTTTTTTTTTTGTTCTTGTGAAATACTGTATGGTTTTACCTCTGCGGGCCTAAAATGATTCCAGTGACACTTAGAAGAGAAAATCACTCTGACCAAACCGCTTACAACGCAGACATGCACACTGTGATCACGGGTTTGTATGTATGGGAACACAAGCAAAAAAAGGCTGTGAGCCAGTAGTCTAAAATATACCACCGGCTTCGTGCATCACTGGCACCGCAGCTGTTTTTCACTGTGTCACAGCTTTATAGGGAGCGCGATCACACCAGCTGGTAAACGTCACCACCAGACCCTCTCTCTGTGGAAAGGTCACACTCACACCTACAGCAACAAGTTCGTCATATTCTCTTCTGCCTGGTGTATAATCACATCTCAGGTCTTTTTATAAAAATCCAGTATAGACCACGTCTGCAGTGCCACCTCTGATGCTGGTGGCAGACCCTTACCTGCTGCATGAGGATCTCAGGATCGTCGGGCACCACGTCTCCGTCCACCACGGGGCCAAAGGCAATGTGGTAACGGGCCGGCTGAATGTCCTGGTCCACCAGCTCCCTGAAGTTCTTGCGCCTCAGGCAGTCAACCAGGTCGGCCGTCTCTGTGTAGGTGCAGCCCACCTTCCGGGCCAGGATCTTGGTGTACTTGAGGGGCTGGTAGTTTACGGACCAGCTGGAGATGGCTGTTCCGCTCTGGGCTATGGCCCTGTGGAACAGACCTGAAAAGATGGGGTTTAATTTACTACATGGGGGAATACATTTGGCCATCCTAAAAAGATAGTAACATAGATCGTTTCAGAGCTCTGTGAAGTTGTCTGACTGAAGTTTAACCCTGGGATGGGACACAATGCACAGACACTACTTGATGTGTAAATCAAATGTCACATTATCTTTTTCCCTTTACTAAAAAACTACAACTTTTTCTCACTAAAGCATTCTCACTCAAGCAAAGCTGGCAGACACAGGATGGGACTACAGACCCAACACATCTCAGATGAAGCATGCTATGGTGCTGTAGCTAAAAAACAAAGAAAAAAAGGCAAGGGTGGAAATAAACTCATCTGAGACATCAAAAGAGCCATTTTCCTCTCTCTCAAGCTGGCTGTTTCCCCCCCTCCCCCCTCTCACCCTCTTGTTCTCTCTCTGTCTCCTTAGTTCTGCCTGTCCTGTCCTGTTTGAACCACTCAAGTGGCTCGTTAAGGGGGCTCCTGCCTCACTCGTTTTCTCTCACACTCCTTTTTTCTTTCTCTTCCCTCTCCTGGGCTGAAGATTGGTCAGTTAATTATTAAGCAGAGCTGGAGAGCCCCCTTTCCCTGGGAAATCAATTATAGTGCGAAGTAACTTGGAAACAGCATACCTACATGTCTACACTGACAGGAAGGGGGGGGGGGGGGGGGGGCAGACAGAGAGAGGTTGGAGGCAGGTATTATTTAATTTGTCTTCAAAATCAGTTTCTATGTCACTCCCTAAGTGCCACTTGCCATCCCTGTTCAGTACCTTCCTCTATTTGGCTACTTTTCCTTTTCTCCTATGCAGTGCCAGAGCATTTTCTGTCCCCTATTCTAGCGTTATTACCTATCCTGCACTTGCCTTGAACTCTGCTGAAAGGATACCATGTCTTCCCCTCCATGTCCCCCACCCTTCATCATATTAGTATCACTTACAACCCCTCCCTCCATCCTGTCTGCCACTTCCATCCTGCCATCCATCCAGCATGTCACTGCTGTCTGGCTTGATTTGTTGACACTGTGTTGTTGACATGATTGGTGTCCCTCAAGGGTGGGGATGACAGACTCCTTACCTGGCATCCCTGGTGGGGGAGAGGGGGGAGCGTGACAGACAGGCGGCGTCTAGAGGGCTGATGTTAGACGAGGACGATGATGACGGTGGGGTGATGACAAGGCATGAGAATGGACAGGTGGCAGTGTGAGGGGGTTGGTTGTCAGCAACAGGAGACATGGGGTTAATACAGGCTTTCCCAAACGTTAGGGTCCCTCTGCTGCTAATGCGGGGCTCCCCTGAAAAATTAATGAGTAAACTACAATGACTGACAATAGCTCTGGTTTCAACCTAAAAATACATTAACAAGTATTGGTGGCTTTTGGACAGAGACGATTTATACCACACACATAGACGTAGATTAAGTACTGACCTGGAGCTGGGAGGTAATTATCTTAGCTTAGCATAAAGACTGGAAGCAGGAGAAAACAGGCAAGTTCAAAAACAACTCACCAACACCTCTAAAGTTCACCAGTTATCACATGTCTTAAGAGAAGGGGAATCGTCCTATAACTATTTCTTAGTGAACAACAGCTGGGCGCAGTGACTGCCCTGAGCGGATGAATAAACAGTTGTTATTCAAGAAATAGTTGCAACACGCAATTCACCCTAAAACCAAGTATTAATTAGTCCACTTCAGAGATGTGGTAAGCATACTTGTGAACTGTGGGGAAGGCAGCACTGGCCATTTTCCCCTGCGTCCTGTCTTTCCATACCCAGTGCACAGACAGAAGAGTGGTATCAGTCCTCTGTTCCCAAAATATTAAAGCATGCTTTTAAGTAATGCTTTTCCTCCAGACAAGATTTAATGTGGAGTTAGATGGACCTGCTTTGCAGTGCTTGGTAGGTTGGGAATTTGTTTGTAATATTTAACATTTCTCCCTATTTTTTAATCCTATTTACAACACAGAAAAATCTTTTTCAATCAATCAAACTGCTTTGTATTTGAACTTTATACTTTATACTTTAAAGACTTGACCACTGCTATCGTGATATAAATATATAACCACAGGGGTTATAAGAGGCTAACTGCTAATTGGGTCACCTGCCAATAAGGGAACAAAGGTTGGGTATGCCTGGGTTGGTATGAGGGGTTAACAGACATCAGCGGTAATTATAGATGGTGTGTTAAATGGACACAGTGACACAACAGCAGTGCACAGATGCTCACTCAAGCTTTGACGACACACATTTGTTCTCGAGGCACAGCTACGCAGACAGAATGAGTCAAAGTTAGAGACATGTCAGACGTTTGCTTGCGCACACACACAAACACATAGAGACAGAGCGGTGATTGAAACAGATGTGAGGCTGTGTGAACACGCTTTTTCTAATCTCTCTTTTTCTTTTCACCCACAATTTCTTCCCTGTTTCTGTCCTTTGCAGTTTGTGTGTGTGAGACATAAAAGGAACAGTAGAGAGAGATATTGAGGGAGAGTCCTCGAGCAGCGTTGAGAACAGAGAAGTTACGATTGGAGGAGGACACCTTCAAGAACAGCATGATCAAAGGCAGCGGGTGCGTGACCATTTGGCTGCGGGTCGTCAGCCACACTGATCTCAATTCAGATCAAAGTCGATTGGTTTGTAGGCCTGTCTCTTTTGGTGGTGCAACATTAACACTCAGCCCTTGGGGTATGTTGTTGGTAATGGGGAGCGTGAGGTCAGATGGATGTAGGTTTTCGATGGAGCGAGAGCCTCTCTACTGCAGTGCAGCGGACCGTTAAGAGCCCGGAGCGCTCGCCAAGTCAGGTAATGTGGGGTAATGTTGGAGCTCCAGAGTCATTTATCCTCCATAGACATGCGCGACATAACTAGGATCAAACCTGGACTCGCTTATTAGCCACGTGACAGCTTAAATTTTTCAGTTCAGGGGACAAGCAGTGTTTTCCTTTGAGGATAAGAGGTGTCAAGCGAACATCACAGGTTTTAATTTCTGTACTGGATGCTGCTAGTGGAGTGTAGCAGAACCTGGCTGCTATGATTGCATTTTAGACTGGCTAAAACCCGGGTTATCACATAGCCAAAGGATAAATAAAGGTAAAAAAAAACTTTGTATAGTGTACTAGTCAGAACACAAGTAATCTCAGCAACAAATACAGGAGCATACATTTTCTGTTCAGCACTTTAAAGGTTGAATCAGACATGCAGGTGTGCATCACCATCTGAGTCCAGCAAATATAAAGGACAAATACTCAGATATGGTATGTAAATATGCACTGTGGCTACCCGGGGATTAGTGAGGAATGATCTAAGTGGAGGACTGAAACAGTAGTGGAAAAGATGGAATTCATGTGAACGGCCACAACTCATTAGTCAAGAAATGAGTGATTCATGAATGATTCACAAGTTTGAATGGAGGCTATTAGCAATCACAAAAAAAACAGGATGCAGGAACCCCCACAATGACCAGTGGGAATGTTGCGCTTAAGAGTTTTCACCATCTAACTTAATGCTTCTACTAAAGGAAATGCAGACAGAAAAATGTAAATGAATGGTGAGGCGACAGATACAGAAAAAAAAACAATGTAGGAGTGACTTCAATTACCCTCTGAGTGGTGTGAGAGGATGAGGAGGTTGACGCAAGACGCCCCAGCTCCAGAGCCGAAGATGGTGATCCTCTCTGGGTCTCCGCCGAAGTGGCCGATGTTCTCGTTGAGCCAACGCAGGGCCTGAATTTGGTCCAGCAGGCCGTAGTTCCCCTTAGCGGACTGATCACCGGTACTGAGGAAGCCTGGGTATTTGTAGAAAGACGGATGTAGGAATGAGGTGAGGGTGTTTAGAGAGGATAGGAGCGAGATAAGGACAGGTGGTAAAAGATGTAGGGGAAGGACGGATCCAGAGATGGGAGGAGAATAAAGAGAGAAGAGACAGAAAACATGACGTTAGTATCTGCACCTTTAGTATTTAGTCCCTGTCTGGCAAATGTTCCCTACTTTGTGCTTAAATCAGACTCTGACTACAAAGAACAAGTGTGTGTGTGTGTGTGTTCGCACACTTTCATGTATCAACAAGGAGTGACAGACTTACACAGAAAAGGCAAAAAAGAGGGAGAGATGAAATTGCTTTTTCAGCTCCTCTCTTAATGACATTTACACTGTCTAATGGCACTGGGCAGGGACTTTTACACAGAACCACTTACAGTACTGCAGCCTGCGCTCTAAGAAATATAGGTGACCCTAATCTGAATCACACCCATAACTGGATTACAAGTGATGACACATCGTGCTTGGAATTTAGGATTCTGCAACGTCTTTTTTTCATTTTCTTTTTTTGGACCAAACAACGAAGGAGAAAGCCTTCACTTTTCCAGTAGAAGCATAGGCTTCTGCACAGCAGACATTTTGACTTGTCAGAGTAGAGAACACACATTTCTCATAACATTAACGATGGCTCTGTTATAGTAAGGTGTCACAGTAAGACACAACAGCAGGACACTGAGCCAGCGTGCTCTATATTAGGAGCCTGAAACCGAAGTAGCTAAATCCAGCCATCATTTGTTTTATCATTCACACCTGTGCTTTTCCTACATACAGGAAAAAGGCCTACAATTTGCACATGTATTGTGGACTTGGACTACACCTACTCTGAACATCTGTATATGCAGCACCGTTAACACAATAACTTCTTATTCAACACTTTGTCTGATCTTACTGAGTTTGATTTCTTCATTGCAATGATTGTTTTTTTATGTGGTCAACTGACAGTTTCCATTGTGTCTTAATAATTTTTTTTTTAAATTTATTTCTCTGTCGGATAATTGCTCATTCGCCAATGCCATGTAATAATAGCTCACCCTTTCTGTTGTTAGCTGACATTTGCCTCTCATTATTACAGCTGAGTATCTTCGATTGTTCTACCAAAGACCTCAATCTTTTCTATTTAAGTACCCATTAACTGGCAGCCTCTCAGGTCCTAATGGGACCTCTAATTAGAGCTTTATTAAAGGCAGGTGCACTGGGAAGGTCATCCATTAAGCCTATACAGTAGAGGTTAAACACTTGTATACAGCCAGGTGTGAGAATCCACTGGCACATAAACCTACAGTCAGTTGTCTGCTATGGGCTCCAAATTAGTTTCCTATGTAAAGGCACAGGCGTTTCTTAATTCACTGTACATCTGTTCCTTTGTTGAGTACACTGCAAAATAGGTTTAGGTTCGGTAGCTGGTTTGGATGATGTGACACTGGGGTTCTGGGGTTTCAGCAGAACATAAAGGTCAGGTATTCCTTTCTCTATCTATTCAGGATTGAGGGCAGTGCGGTGACCTGGTATTAGCAGTAGAGGGTTCAAGGATGCAAGCTGTGAGTCTGTGGTTGTGTGTGTGTGGTCTAGAAAGAATACAGAAAATTAAATAATAGAATGTAAATAAACATAAGCTTGTAGGAAAACTGCAATAGCACGTTAACAACACGAGTAAATATTATATACCAACTAAAATAGCCAACAAATGACAATACCAGGAACATGACAAATGGCAGTGACAAGCATTAGTCTGACTGGACCTCACCAAACACAAATAACACATCTTACAAAGAGTCAGCCTGCTCCTGTGGAGATGGCTAAGGCGCCACCCTGTGGTGACAACACAGCAAGATGACCTAAACCCCTCCTGAATATCATAGGAAAACAAAAACCTAAAAATGAATCTGTAATGCACAACAATAAAAATACAGGAAGTCTGATGCCTACAATTATGACAGAAATGAGTAGAGGCTGTGACAGTTGTTTAACACTGCAGCCTAAAGGAATCTGAGTTGTTATTTTGAATACCTGAACACCTTTTTGCAGCTTGACATTTTTACTGAATGTACAATTGAACTTGACATGAAATGTCTTTGTGCCACTTTGTGCCTGTAAGACGCTGCACTTTTGCTAAGGGCTACTGAAGTTCACAACATCAACCAATGATTTCTCTCTTCATCCTGCAAGTACAACTAAAATCAATCAATATGCATCATCTCAGATGATCAATAAAAACAAAGGGAATCCAAGCACATATCAGTGAGCACATCATGCATTTACTGGCTTTAGTGCTGCTCTCTTAACACCACAAACATACATAAATAAGCTGTGTGTTTGAGTGCATTAATTAAGACAAGCACAAACAAGAGGCAAATAAGCTGCCTAATGCCCTACTGTAATCACCATGATATATTAAACATAACCAATTATGCGTATGAGGTCATTAATTAAGCTAATTAATGCAATACATAGCAATACTTCTGTGCCAGCATAGTCTATTGCACAAAATATGAGAGCAGTGTTCATATAAAGTCCAGATATTAAAATGTGGAAAATGGGAAAATCAGTTGTTCATCGTTATTGTGCAAATTAGGGACACAAGATCATTTCCTGCTATGTTTTGCTCTTTAATTACTATTCAAAAATGTGTGCTGTGCTGGTGGGACATAAAACTAGCAAAGCTACTGAACCGGGCTACAGAGAGACGGCAGAAGACCCAAGATATATTGTTATCTTGTTACAGTCACTGTCTCTCCTGCACCTTCAAGCGGCGTCCATCTGACTGTGAGTCAGTGTAAGACAGCAGGCCACTTCACCCCCCCCCCCTGTAATCTGATAAAAGGCTTGAAAAAACAGAGGAGCTGGTTAAAACGCTGCAATGCAAGATGAAAGCGCGTCTCTGCATGAATAGCCGTTAAAATGGCTGTGGTAGGGAATGGTGGTTGGAGAGGGTGTGTGAGAGAGAGAGAGAGAGAGAGAGAGAGAGGGAGAGAGAGGGAGAGAGAGGGAGAGAGAGGGAGTGAAGGAGAAGGAGAGAAGGATAGTGGGTGTTCTGTGAGTCCCGGATAGAGGCACAGTGTTTCATCCTGCTTCCAAGATGCCAGGGGTTGGCTCTCTCACACACACACACACACACACGACACACACACACACACACACACACACACACACACACACACACACACACACACACACACACACACACACACACACACACACACACACACACACACACACACACACACACACACACACACACACACACACAGACGGGGACACTGATCAAAGGGCTGACACTACAGAGAAGACTGCCTCCTTTTCTCTCCATCTCCCTCTCTCCTCCACACACAAACAGACGCACACAACATGTATACATAGGAGGACACAATGCAAATGCATACTCTCATCCCATTTCTCCTCATTGATGTGTGAGCATTCAAACATACTAGCATAGCACCCACACAGACCCAATGTACGCCCCCTTCTTCTCTGTATTGTGTGCAAATACACAAACTCCTTTGTGGACCTCTCCAGCAGCCACAATGAAACAGCATTGAGCCTTTCATGTGCCATCTGAGAGCCATGAGATTGTGCTTATAGAACCAATACACTGGTGCGGGTTTGTGGTGTGTATGCAGCCATACTAGCCATAATGTGTGTGTGCAGAGGTGCATGTATCTGTGACTGAGTGCAGCCATACATGTGATTATGATTTGTGTGTAAACAGTGTGGCTGCGGGATGACAAACAGTGCATCTAACACACTGTATCCCATGTGAATTCATTTTTAGGGGTTGACATGGGTGCCAGAGTTCTCTGTGTGTGTTTGTGTGTGTGTGTGTGTGTGTGTGTTCTTGGCAGCATAGTAATTATTGTCTATCAGAGGAGTGTGTGCGTTGTCCAGACAAATGAACAGATGTGGGCGGCTAGAAGCATCTGAATAATGTAGGACACACACATTTTGACACACACACACACACACACACACACACACACACACACACACACACACACACACACACACACACACACCTCAGATTGTGCCCAGTTCTTCAGAAGGTGATGAAAGCCACCTGCCTGACAGCGTTTAAGTGTATTATTAGAATTACAGCTGCGTACCTCACTGTTTATGCCACCACCACCGAAGCTGGGCTGTGCTATCATCCCCCGCCACTCTAAACGCTTTGCCGTTTTAAGAGGGTCAGGCGGGATGACGCAAAGGAGGGGAAGAACGGTTTGAAAGTGGGAGAAAAGGGAAAATGAGAAAAATTCCCCTTTTTTCAGAGGCTTTTTTTCCACAAACACCACTCTGGCTTAGACACAGTGATTGGCCTTGGGTGATTTGCTCCGCTCTTCCCCCTCTTTCTTATTGTGCTCTGTCTTTCTCTAAAGTTGTTTTTACTATTGCCTGGCTGTGAAAAACCAAATTATCTGTGAAATTATTCTAATTTTATGCCCACATACTGGACAGGACCCCTCTCAGTGTGTCTGATGTAAACTCTCCTAAGCAGAAAAACAATGGTCTTTTAAGATGTGAACAATGTGCTGAATGAAGGGAAGACCTGCTTGGTGTCAGTAGTAGTCAGCACCTGTCCCTGATCTCTCTTTCTCAAGCTATTTCCCATTTCTTTTCTATTTGTGCTTTTTAAATGTCTTTTAAATGTGTCTTGCTTCTTCCACATCTTCTTCTCATCTCTTTCTTTCCGTAGAAATTACCTTTGACGTTGTGTTTGGCAGAGAAAACTAAAGCAGTGTGTTAATAATGCTGTGGTGACAGGGCATCCTCTCAGTTTAAAGGTGTAATCCTTAAGGAGAACTCCAGTATTCCTATTTCTACATGGTCATGGGACCATCCACTAAAAACGCTTGTTTGGCCACGGACAGGCTCAGACTGTTACTCGAAGTGTCTGACAACATTAAGAAAGGATTGCTACAGAGATAGACAGATCCTGTTTGTTGAACCAGAAACAGCTGTTGTACTGCTCTATTTAAACCCTTGACTACATTGTCGAAAGCACTAATTTTACTTCACAGAGCACAATTGCCTCAATTGTTTATTGCATTGAATCTAAACTAATCCCTAAAAACACCAAAGTCATGCAATAACACAACAAAACTGAGCTGGTCTTGACAGCAGTGGACCAGTAACTCCCATTTGTCAATGGAGTCTAGTGGCTTTAAAATGAGCAATATAAAAGCTATGTCTGGCTCAACAAAAAGGATTTTGCAGGTTTATCTCTGTAGGGATCCTTTCTAGAATGTTGTCAGACACAATAAATAACATTTTGAGCCTGTCAGTGGTTAACATAATATATATATATATATATATATATATATACATACACCATAATATATTTCTGGCATATGATCTGGTGCAATTGCCCCAAAGGATTACATTACAGCCATTGTAGCTGGTTTCGACTGTTTGTATCTACCAGTCATCTCACACCCATATGTAAAAATAGGACCCAGGTTTAGAAATACCACAGTTATACTTTAAGAAAGGTGAAATGAAACCCTAAATTGTATCCATTCAATGTTTTTACATTCTGTAATTCCCTCCAATAGTTTTCCTTTGGTTCACTCTCCTACAGCTGTATTAGAGCTGTATTAAGCTACTGCTAATGCTAGTCCAACAGTTCCTCCAGCTGCTGCTCCACATTAAAAGCATTCAATTGGCGGAATGGCTTTATTGTCAAGCAGTGTGTTGTCACCAAGGTGTTTTATTTCAGACGAGGAAGCTGCTCAGTTGTTTGCTGTAAATGGAATGCTTAATTTAACAAATGTAACATGCTGTTACCTCCAGCAACCACAGGTGTTGCCAAATCAACCAGGAATGAAATGCTGTGGAGCACAAGTTGTAAGTGGTGTGACAAATTTTTAAACTGCCAAATATTCTTCAAATTTCTTTTTTTTTTTTTTTTTTGCATTTCCACTCTTTTTCATTGGTTTTTCTCATCATAGATGCTCCTTCTTTCCCATTTCATTATTTCATCTCCCTGGTCGCCTGTGGTTCCATCTTTCAGGGTTTGGTCTAAGGCTGAGGCTGCTAGCTTTTAAGGTCCTGTCCTGCATGAGTGTGTGTGGTTGGATGCTAGTGGATGCTCTGCCAGTGGACTCTATTGCTCACCCTTTAATGAAGTCATAAGGCCAATTGTGTGTTTGTGTATGTGTGTGTGTGTGTGTGTGGGACATCAATGGGTTTTGATGTAGTCTCAAGCTGTGTGTTGTCTGACTGTATGCTCTGTGTTTGTGTGGCACAACAACACAGAGATACTGAAACAGCAGGACAGAAGTGTGTGTGTGTGTGAGTTTGTGGACGCTGGTGAAAGAGAAACCAGGCCAGCTCCCAGCAGAGTATGTCTGTGTGCACACAAGTGTTTCTCTGAGCCTCAATCTGCACATGCATACTTATGTTTGTGTGTGTGTGTGTCTGTGTGCATGTTTAGCATGGATGTGTGTGATTGCTCTTGTTTTTGTAACGGACCAGTCCAAGTGTGTCAGAAGGATGTTGAAGAACACACACACTCGTACACAGAGGGAGGATGACAGAAAGGAAGAAGGATGAGAGGGGCTGACGGAGACAGAATGAGTCACAAAGGGACCAACACAGTGAGACGAAATGAGATGATATATTGTCAGGTGTGTCTCTGTGTGTGTGTGTGTCCACGGGGACAAGAAGAAAGACCAGTATCTATTTCACTCTCCTTCTTTAACTAGTCTTTATAGAGTGGCGGTGTGTGTCTATCGATCAGGTTTTGTTGCCCTGTGAACACTTTTAGAGCCCCAAGGACCAGCACCTCACCGGCATGATCACATACTCCCATCATAAGCCTTTTCATGTGCGTGTTTTCAGAATTGCAAAGCCTTCACCTCCCCTGTCTCCCTTTTTGTATTTCCCTCATTTTGACCTCAGCCCACTTCCTTCCCTCCATTCCTGTTTATCCATCATTTGGCTCCCTTGGGTGCTGCTGTCTCTGGGGGTTTCTATCCAGTCAGAGGGTAATGGCGGGTGAAATAGGGGTGCCATGGGCCAGATCAGACACGATATGTGGCATACTGTGTGTGGGTGTGTGGGTAGTGCTTGCACAAAGCTACAGTAATTGTTTTTAGTCATTGCTGTGTTTGACACCGACTGAAAAGACTTAAACCGCTCCTGTAATGCTTTTATAAGATAAGAGAATCATTATTGCTGTGTGTGTGTGTGTGTGTGTGTGTGTGTGTGTGTGTATCTAACCTGCGAGACTCATGGTGTCAGAAAACTGTTAAAAGTTGGTGCAAATGAAAATACAGATGAACATAATTCATTGTCAACATGGATCATGATTTTGTCTCCACAGTCTGCACATTTCACCACCATGTTTTTTTAATTTCTATTCTATTCTGTTCTACTCTATTTCATGGTTTGGTGGAAAAGGTTCTGAATTAAGTATAAATTATTATGTAAACCTGCATCCCCGCGGTATCAGTCAAAAAGTCAAAATGTCATTAGCTAAAGATTCTCCATTCATCTGCCATTGACTAGCTAATATCTGGCCTTTAAAGTGCCTGCAAACCCATTTTCTCAGTCACTTTCACAATAGGAGTGATGTAGTCTTACTTCATCACCATCACAGTTTTGGGTCATTTCAATTGACATCTCCACTGTCTGAGGTGTTTCACAAGTTTGAGGTAGACAGGGACCAGTTGCTAAAAGTTGATTTTGTGTACTTTCATTTATTTTTGTTTTTATTCAGCAAAATTTGAATCAGACTCTGCTGGCTGTTATAGGGATGCCTGCTTTATGTGACCAGTGCTGTCAGATCGAATCAAACCACAGCAACAGTCCTGATAAAGCACATCAGCTGTGTTTTTGAGGGTTAAACTTTGAATAACTAACTAAAAATGTTTGTTTTCTGAACTTTAACTGCAGTTGCTGCTAATTGTAGCCACTTATAATGACCTAATGTTATAAAGAATTTGAAACCAGGGGCTTTAAAGAGGCACTAAATTTGAGGGACTTGTGTGAGACAGATTGACAACGGTCAAAACTGGAGCAGCACAAGCTGAGATATCCTGACTTTTAGTCACTGCATCCTACCTTTGCCATAATTAAGCATTTTTCGTTAGACCCTCCTTGCCTGGTAAGTCCCTATGCATTTCAAATTCCATGCCCATAGTTAACAGCATTGGTGAAACAATTATAGTATCCAAAACCAAGCTGACATGACCCTGGTGACGTCACTTGGGTCATTTAACAAGCTGCTCCAGAACCACAGACGACTTTATACAATGCTTAGTAGTATTCATCTTGATGAGAACTGACTTTGATATGTAGCTGGTGGAGTGTCCAACCCTTTTAAAAGCCACAAAAAAAGAGGTCCAGAAAACCATTATCTTGGTCCAACTCTACAATAACCCTACAATACAACGCTCCCGAGCAAGGACGCAGGGAAAAACTAAAGAGATGGGGGAGTAGAGGGAAGAAAACAAGAGCTAATGAATCCCCAAACTGCTGTCCGTGCTTGCTCCAGCAGCAGCAGCAGCAGCAGCTGTGTGGTGCTTAGGATTTACCAAGCAAAACAAACAAACTGCAAAAATAAATGGATAAACACTTTTTGTGCGTCTGCAGGCGGACGTGAATGTGGATGCATGTGATTTTCAGAATGTGTTGTCTGCATACAGGTCTTTTATTTGTATGTTTAAGTGCATATGTTTGTGTGTAGGTGTGGTGTGTGTGTATGCGCCATCATCTCCTCCTCATGTTCCACGGCTGCTGGTAGAATGAATGGCTGTTGTGTCTGTGCATCTCTGGAGCTAAAAGTAGACTCTGCTACTCCACTACGTGCTGGCAAAATGCTGCAATACTTCAAACAGAACCCATGCTGTGTTGGCCTAGATACTGTAACTCCTCCACACACAGCACTCAGCTTGCATGGCACTGAATATAGCCATCATGGTGCAGTTTAGCTGAGCACGGCTTTTGTTTAGCTGGCACTGTTCATGCTTTTCTGGGATCATTTTATTTCACCATTTGTCGTCTCTAACTACGAAAATCTCCTGACTATTTGCAATTCTAAAAGCATGTTATAATAAAGTGTTTTGTTATGTTCCCTTGTGAATCAACATTATAGTGGAAAAAGTTTCGTATCAAAACATGTTGAAGGAAAGAGGCCGCTCCATCTCTGCTCTATTTTAAAGGCGTCTGGATTCATTATTCAGCTGCTAACCTTGCTCTCAACTCACAGGGTTGGCCTCACGCTGGGTGAGTGTCTGCGCTGAGATGCTCCTCTTTCTGCTGCATGACTGCTATCCAACCTAAACACTGCTAACTCGCTACCATAGCATACGCATCATTTTCTCACACACACACAGCTGCACACGCTTATTTACATGATAATCCTGTCCATCAAAAGTAAAACAACATAATCGACATTCATGGAGATGTCTAATGTTTTCCCCTTCCATGGCAGTGTAATTAAAATATGCAAATGATATGATAAAATGCATTTCACTCTGAGGATGACAATGTCAGTTATGCTGGATGCCTTCAGTACTAGAAGGTTACTGTCAGATAAGGCAGCTTCACATCAAAAGTGAGAATGACATGCGCCTGTGTGTCTGTTTGTGTACATTTCTGAGCTTTATCTCCAGCACATAAAGAAACCAATCTGACTCCTGCCTCATAAGTGTGTGGAGAACTACTTCTCAAATCCCTTTCAGCCGCTTATCCCCCCCCCCGCACACAATAACACACACGCGCAGCAGAGCTTTCGATTATTTTGACCTTCCACTTGCATGTAAATAAAAATACAAAACCCTGCACTGCCATGTCTTACCCATTTGGTGTGTAGTTGTGTGTGTTTGTCAGGTTGTGCGGAACAGGATTTCAGTGTAAACTAGTTGTTGACTTGTTCAAACCATAGCTGACCGGTAAAACTGTCATGGACAAGCTGAGCTGAAGGGGAAACACAGCAGAGGACACTCTGGAAACAAAACAACGTACGTCCAAGTTTGGAGATTTTTTATTTTTTCTCAGCTGAACTGAAGGATTAAGTGTTCCTCTATGGGTGAAGACAGTTCACCTACTTCTTGAGAGAGAAATAACCCACTCGAAAGCCCAGTGGATTATTGGAAAACACACAGCCCCACGATGCTAAAAACAAGGTAGATTTCTGATTTGTGAGAGGCACTTTCATTTTCAAAATTTTTTACCCAACAGCGTCCATTTGCTTTTTAATTCTAACATTGGTACAGAAACATGGTCTTCACATCACGACAGTTTAGATAATAAATTAATAACAATAAGCATGAAATATAATTTATTATTAATGAACAAACATTTATGAAAATTTTAGTTTAACTCCAAATCTCCACACCCAGGCTACAATTTCTTTCCAACCCCCCACTACCTCATCTATAAATAATGCCAGTGCTGGCAGTAGCATTCAGATCCTTTACTTTAGTAGTAGTAGTGAAACCACAATGTAAAAATAGTTTACTTAAGTAAGACTACAGGAGCATTAGTATGTAAAATATGCCAAAAGTGTTTTATTGAATAGTTTTAAATATCCCGGTTATATGTTACATGTATGAAACAAATAATTTACAAAGTAACTCAAAACAGTTAACATGAATTGAATAAAAAGTGCAATATTCTGAAATCTACTACCCCACATCTGTACTTGAGTAAAGTACTTGAGAACATGTGCTAAAAGACTAAAAGCACACTTGGAATGTGAAAGACCCATCGCTTTGACAGGATGACGTGGAGTAGCCAAAGGCCACTGGGATTTCAACTGTTTCAGAAGGCAATAAAAGACATACAAATAACCGTGCTAAAGGCTTTTTACAGAGGTGGTGCTTTCTCTCTTCACACATTCACACACAAAAAGAAAACACTGCTCCCGTGTGTGAGGCCAGATAACACTGTTTGTCAACCTTATGATTTGTGCCTGGGCCTTTGTCGTATCACTCATTGTCCTGAATGCCTGGAGGTAGTGCCCTGAATGAAATTGCTGTAAGAGAGAGGAAGGCCACGCTCGTCAACAATATGATCCGCTCACAGGACTCGCCTGTCCTGTGCGGTAATGCCGGCTTGTGACATCTGTAACGTGTGCTGCTTCACACAGCGGGGCCCTGATTTATCAGCAGTCGGTATAAGAAGCACTACAGTCCCTCCTGCTAAGACAATTGAGAATTCCCAGAAAGAACAAACTGAGACTTTTCTGTCTGAACATGCAGTAAAACAAATGTATTTCTTGTAGAATGCAGCATTTGCCAAGTCCTCAAACAGCACTTTCTACAAAGTATGATCAGTCTCCCAACATTACCATTCACCCTAACACCCAGTAAAAACATTTTCCTCCTATGACCATGTCCTGTTTGACCATCAGCTGTGTAAGCAGGTCAGGGCTTTGCATACGTTACATACAGTTTCAGGTAAACAGTGATTAACCCCAGACTTAACACTGAAGTGATCACACAAACTGATTAAGAACATTGCATCTCAAGCAATAAGGCCAGATGCTGACTGAAACTAAACTCATCAGCAGGGAATTCAAGGAAAAACATATAAAAGTGTCTTGATGTCCTCGCTGCTGACAGACTACAAAGGAAAGCACTGAACAATCTGCAGGGCAGCCAGGCACAAAGAGAGAGCACCTGTCAGGTAGCAGTACGTAGTGTACCTGGACAGCATGTATCTATTCCTGCAATTTTCCACCACTCTCTCTCTCTTATCTAGTTTATCTGTCCCTTGCTGCCTTTCTTCTCTCCGATTCAGATGTGCTTGGACCAGCCCATGTATTAATGGAACTTAGGGTGTGTGTGTGTGTGTGTGTGTCCCACTACGGCAGGGTGGTATATCAAGAGACCACCCCTGAGCCGCTGAGTCCACAACTCTGCTAACAAGACTGTAGAGTCGATTTCATCACCTCTACTCTTCCTTCATCTCGCTGTCCATCGTCCCCCTCTCTGATCTCGGAGCCTGACTCAACTGTATGGCTGCCCACACACGATAAGGTTCTGAGCTGCAACAAGAGTGCATCACCCTGTAAATGTTGCGCTTTGCTCTGTGCAAAGAAAATCCAGTTCATGACGCAGACAGAATGACACACTCTTTCACTAAAAATAAACACGGCTGCGTGAAAATAACGTTTCAAGTGTTTAGAATGGAAAGATTGCAACCGAAGCTCACCTCTTGAGATGAGGAATCTACACCAGGTAGCTCTAAATGTTGACATATCTGTGATGCTTTTACATTTGATTAGACTTAGATGTATTAAGAGAAGTGGATATTGTGTTCCAAGATGGTGGTCCAGTCAATTTAAAGTTGCTCAGATGCTTCTTTCATGCTTATGCTTCCTTGCCTCCTGTAATCTTATTGGATATGCTTGAAGAGGACAACAGCAAACAGGGTTTAGCGTCATACTTTGAACTCTGAGCGCAGTGACGAGGTGTACAACCTGAGCGATGTGGGTAGCTCCTCTGTGCTCTTTACATAGTAAAACAACGGCTCAGGCTGCTGCAGAGGACTAGCGTCATGTCTCCAATTGAAAGCGAGCCGATAGAGTAAAGAAATGTCAGAAATAAGACGTGGGGTCAAAGAAGTGTGTCTAGAGTGTGTAGTTTAAGGACTGTTGTGAAATAAGGCACAATCGTGAAGGAGTGGGAGAGGAAGCCAGTGTCAGTCAGTGTGTGTGTGAGCGTAACATGAATCTACAGACAGAACAATATGAAAGACGTCCGAGGCCTTGATGAATAATTCATACAACATAAATAGACATAAGGCAACCTGGAAACCCTTCACTGTGCAACACTTTCTTTACAACACATTTGATGGTGCTGTACACCAGAAATGTCCATTATCCAGATGATTTTAAATCACCACAAAACATTCAGCAAAAACCAAGCTATGAAGTCTTTAAGTTTAGCAGACCATAAAAGAACCAAATTAACAAAAATGCACTCACTGATTCCACTCTGCTGCACTCGAGGTTTTGACAATTATTTACACTTCAGCACAGAGCAGAGGGATTAAATCTTCTGACCCGTCCAAAGTCACAGTTTGGCCGATCAATTTGCTTTTTTATGCCTCATGGAGGTTTTGCCAACAAAGATTGGCAGTGACATTGCTTTAGCGGGACTACCACATGAATGAAGATTGTAAATATGCATCTTCTGTGCTGGCAGAGAAAGTGCTCTACTTTGAATGTACACTGACATTCAGCCAACCTGCTATTTCTTAGATCCTGGCTGCTTCCTGCATCCTGGTTGGGCCAAGTTTAGTTTGAAACACAGCAGGGTGAAGTCTCAGTGGATAAACTAGAAAAAGAAGCAACAATCCTTGGTTTTTGTTCCTCCCTTCCTCACATCCATTGCTTTCTTTTTCTTAACCCCCACCTCACAGCTCCAACCAAAATCATCAGTCTTTTAGGCAAGCCGCAGTCTATCACCCTCCCACAGCATGGGGCTATTAGACTTATCTTAGCCAGAGTTGCTCCTAATTTGGCAGCCTCAGAGCAGTGGGTGTAGAGTGTTGAAAGTTATCAGAGTGAGGCCAGCTCCCTATTTGGCAGGCAGAGGGGCAGTGCCACCAATGTCTGTCTGCCAGGTTGATTAATAAGTAGTGGCAGAGCGGCTACGCTAACAGACTGGCCTGCCTGGGCGCTTCCAGAGCTCTGCTAAATTAATGCCACACACCGACGCACACACATGAGATGTGGTTTACCCACACATCTACACACACCGCTACTCCTTCTGTCTTTCTCTCTCTCTCTTATTCCGTCTCTCGTCAACATGTGCAGTCACCCAAATGTGAGCGTGCACACACACACACACACACACACACACACACACACACACACACACACACACACACACACACACACACACACACACACACACACACACACACACACACACACACACACACACACACACACACACACACACACACGTACACTCAATACCGCAAGCAATAATGCAACACAATTCAGGTTTGCTGATAACACAAAACAGACATACTGAGTTGTAAATCAGCATAAACATGAGGGAACACACACACACACACATTTGTACCATCCCTCCCTCGTACCGACGACAAATAACCCCCCCCCCCCCCCCCCCCCCCCCCCACACACACACACACACACACACACACACATATAAACATATACACAGTAAAACTGCCTCTTCCCTGTCATGTCTTTCAGCAGCAAGGTGTTTGACTGACAGCTCCTCAGAGCAGTATAATCACAATTGTGAACGCACCATTTCTCTGAAGCAGAGTCGGCAGCCAAGCATAACAGAGTACTTCCTGCTTCTGTTGCCACTGGTTACCGCCAACCCTACAAAATAGGAGCCGAGCAAGCACACGTGGAGCCTAACATATAACAGCAGACATGACACAGACGGATAAAGGTGAACCGAAGCTCGTGAAAGCATTTAGTTTGGTTACGTTTGCTCTTGTTTTCGTTCCCTTTGATGGCATTGCTTTAGCTGTTCAATTGTATGTCGGTACATCCATTCATTTGCCACTTACCATCGCACAGACGGCACTGAATGAATGAAACTTGGGGGGAAAAATGGTGCATTTCAGCACTGCGTTCCAGCATTCAAAATGACGGGTCAGAGAAATCTGACATATTGGTAAATGACTGGCGACGGCAGCGTAGCTGATCATTATTTTCATCTTCACTTTTCCTTCTGGGTTTCATTCATGCTTTTTATTACAGTTTTAATTGGATTCAAACGGTCTAACGTTACAGAGTTTATGAGTACATGTGTGGGCAGACAGGAAAAGTGTGCTACAATTGAGTGAGAACCAGCGCAAATATATTTTGAATTCTCAACAGATAATTTTCATACATTTTGTGACATCACAACTATTTTGAAAGCCAACTGTAGTTAAATGTGGACTAATAGAAACCTGAAGCCTCCACTGCACAAACACTGAAAACTGACTTGACATGACGTGAAGTTAAAGATTTCTTGTGTTCACAAGTTTAACATTTGTAAGATTCTCATATTCGTAGATTTTGAAAAGTTCAATGACAGAGAGGGAGCAGATGTCATTTCTTGATAAGGCAACTGAACTTGTTTGTGAAAAAATCATATCAGACACAAATCATTATTCCACACTGAGCATTTTTCAATTACTTAAAACGTGTCTGCAAGAGATCTTCAAAAATATTATATTTGGGACATTTCTTACATGTTAAAACATCTGCAAAGCACTAATTAAATAGGTTTTAACGACATCATGTATGCTTAGAATATATATATACAGAACACTTTTTCACTTTTCTTATTGTCAGAAAATCCTCTATAAAGACCAAAACTAATAATGTGATCGTCCATATCTTACAACTTTCTGAATACCTACTAGGCCAGTTGCCCTCAACCCATTTGTTCCCCAGACAAATACACTCTTTCATTTGGACAATGCAGACTTTAGCAGACATTACTGAAATAGGCACGCTTGTGTATTTGGTAAGGACTTATTTTCAGCTGTGGAGTCACACACATTTGGTGCACTTGTCAATGTGACATGACATTGACAATGAAAGATGAATCTTTATTATTGTATTAAACGAATTACTGTTATTAAATTAGGCTACATTTGATTTGCTCTGTGTGACCTGTTACTGCCTTTCATTGACATACAGGCTCTCAGAGGCCCAACAATTCTTTCTCTTTCTACTCTGTAACCCTCATCTACTGATGCACCAACCGGAGGCCTTTTTTCTCCTCTCCCACTGTGGGGCTCAGTGTGTGTGTGTGTGTGTGAATTAACGTGTGTATATCAATGGTAGTATTACCATAAGCTACAGGTGTTAGCAGTGGTGGGTCTCTATAAAGGTATTCGCTTGGGGACTAAGAGGGAGCAAAACACGGGCAGGTGGGCTCACACTCAGTGGGATGCACAGACACTCACTTATTCATGGACACAGCATGAGACAGTGGGGAGAAGTACACAGACACACACACATACACCCCCAACCACAAACACACATCAATGCTAAATACTGCCTCAGTGACATTAACGCCCACATTTGGCGCTTGGCTGCATGGAGTGTGTGTCGTGTGTCTTTTGGTGTGTGTTCTTCTATGTGTGTTGTGTTATTCCAACAGGCCAGAGAGTGTGTACCACTCAGGTGGTGAGAGGACTGTTACACACACACACACACACACACACACACACACACACACACACACACACACACACACACACACACACACACACACACACACACACACACACACACACACACTTTGCTAAGCTGTTTTCTCTATTTTCCCATTGGGAAGAGATGAGTGCCCTCTTGATGACCTTGAGCATGTGTATTGGGGGAAAGGCTGTTTTACATTGGCTACCCATGATTCCTCGCAGCGACAGGGTAGCTACGTCAAGTCATCTTCGGCTGTTGTCAAGCACACCGTTGCCTGGCAACTGGCCAAAGGAAGCACACCACTGGACATGGCTAGAGGGACGATGACCTGTCTCTCTGTCTTCTTCCCCGCCCCTCTTCCTCCTCTTATTCATACCTGTCAGGGATCGACTCGACCTCCTGATAAAGTAAAAGAAAAAACTTGAAAAGACCCAAAAAACAACGATAATGTTTAACTTGGATAAACTTTTATAAATTAATGTTCTAAACATGCGCCTGAGGGGGACCAGGGTGCAAGACAACCTGTCCTGGTATGAATTCTGACTTTTGCTGCTCTATTTGTTTACGGCTTATTCCTCCTTTTGTCATTCAGATTTTTCTTGTTCAAACTAAAACGAACCAACCTGTTTCACGCTCTACTTCCTTTTCTCTCTGCCTTCAAAGCCCTGATGGTCTTGTGACTAGTGATAGAAAACAGCTGGCTGAGGCTGGGTTTGCATTTAACCACCGAAATGATCAATTTACAAATACAATATTTCGAGGCATACCTGTATCTCAAAGCAAACATACCTTAACTTATTTATTTGAAGATATACTAAAAGGTAGGGAAAGATATTGATAGATCATTGAAAACAAATCTCAAAACACAGAAGGTTTTTTTGTCTCACAGTCTGCTGAAAAATTTCAGAACTTTAGATTTAGTCATTCAAACTAGGTATAACATGGAAACCTTGTCCTTGCTTTAAAAAACAACACGATGTATAAAGTAACATCACATTTTCAATCCTTTCCTGCTTCCTTGCTTCCTTCCCATTCTTGCCCTCTCCTTTCCTTTTCTTTCCCTGCGAATGCCTGGCTGTGTTTGCGCTGAGGGCAGCACTTTGTCACGTCCCTCATCCCTATGCAAAACGCAGAGAGAGACAGAGACAGAAAGAGAATGGGAAAGAGAAAGAAAAGTGAAGAGTCATAATAAGGAGATGGAAAGGGAATGGAGGAAACAAGTGGAGAAATAGGAAAGGCAAGGCACAGAAGGAGAAGGGAGGATATAGGGAGGTGGAGGAGACTGAGCGATTAAGACGGTAAGAGCAAACATTTGACTAGGACAAGGAAGTGACAGCGAGAGGGAGAGAGAGAGAGAGAGAGAGAGAGAGAGAGCAGGAGACAGAGAGAGATGGAGTGGACAGGAGTCAAAGCCATTAACCTGCAAGCTTGGCGCTGCTGTGTGTGTGTGTGTGTGGTCAGGAGGTGGATGGAGACATAGTTGTATCCTGGGGCCAGGCCAGCCAGGTCTGTTGTCAACCTAGCCCCTCCCGTCCACTCCACCAGCCAAGATGGATGGCCGGCAGTGCTGGCTAATCATGCGCTCCGCTGGCCGGGACACATGCACCTGAGGCCAATGGACACATGCAACTGTAACAGGTACAATACAACCCTGAGGACAAGTGAGCACCATTCTGTGCCATTATAGGCTGAACCTATAGTGCTTGTTGGTACTATATGCACTAACATGTTGTGACGGTGATAAATTCATGTATGCAGGCCACAGGTAAACATGCTAATATTTGCAGTACCATGAGGTACAGTATGTGGTACACCGGCAATTGGGTAAATGCACTTCTGCAGAAAAAAAAAAACAAATCAAATGATGTACAGTTGTGTCTGTTCTAGTCTGGGAAAGTTGCTGCTGTTAGTTAAGACATAAAATCCCTCAGTGTTTGGTGTAGAAACAAACTAGTTGGTATAGCTCCAAATAGCGAAATCCAGTGTCTTTCACATGTCTTTGTGGTCCTGATGTAATGAATCAAACCAGTGCCGTTGAGGGTGCTCACACAGTCTCTTCTCAAAGCATTCATGGTGGTGAGATTGGCTGCAGATGAAAATTGATGGAAGTAGCGGCCTCACTTTCTCAGGTCCATATAACAGGCCAATGGCTGTGTAAAATGGCCGTGCTTGCTGGACTGTCTGTTAGTTATATTTATATGCTTGTTCTAAAATGGACTTAGTGGTAGTGGTCATTATGTGTGGGCTGTCTAGGTTCCAGTAATACTTACATTTACTCGCAACATAAACTCCAGGAGAAGAAGAATTAGTGCGAACACTCAAACAAAACGTGTCTGCTGTTCTACAAATATATCCACTCACACTTTAACAGTTATCCCTTCCTCCCACTACCACAGAATAATATTGGGCTTGCTACTGATGTATCTGCGCAGAGAGCTTTCAGAAGAGGTTGACTTCCCCCCTCCTACTCCTCCCTCTTCCTCTCATGCACAAAGATGAGAGATTCAAAGTCCCTCCATCCATCTCTTATTTCAACATGTCAGAACTTGGAGTTATTAGTCTGCTAATTACCTCTCAGAATCCCTCATTTACCCCCAGAATCCAATCACTCTCTGATTATAATGAGACAATTGTGATAGACCGCATTAAAGATAGAATATGGGATTGATTGGTCCACAATGAGACCGGGGGCGGGAAAAGAGCGGGAGAAGTGGAGGGGATGGAAAATCGGAGAAAGAAGGGGAGAAGGGAGACGGAGATGTAGATGCTGAATGCCAAAAGTAACAGAAGTGAGGCCAGAGAGGAAGAACTAAGAGCAAACAATGAACATGTAGTAGCACCAGAGAGGAGTGTTCACAGAAAGGAGAAGCGGGCACTGTCCTAGAATAACGCTAACCAATCATCATTATCCTTCTTTATAATGTGCCCATGGAGGACGCCTTAAACCAGCAGACAATAGAGAGTATATACATATGCAGGCATGTGTGTGAGAGTGTGTGCTCAAGTCTTGGGATTGAATGGAAGCAGATTGGTTGTGGTGATTTAATCGCAGCTTGTAATTATAGGGTTTTATTCACACGCGGCCCTTTATCCTGGCCATTGGCAGGGCTTACACATTTACCATATTCATGAGGAGAGGGGGGGCTACATGTACACATAAACACACAAAAGAGAAACACAACTAACCTGTCTTTATCTGATGGTCTCAGGCTCATGTTTCATCAGATGAATTACATCTATGACCGCACACACACCTTTATGCCTGAAGTTATATGGTTCACATATAGTAATGACAGTTTGCTATCTCTAAATTCTATAATTCACACTGTAGATGTGTGTGTGTGTGCATACATGTGAGGGTGGAATGATATTAGCTCAGTGTGTTTCTACAATGAGTACAGGGAGAAAGATTATGGTTTGTAATAGCCGCTCAGAGGAAATTAATCATGTTTTAATGACAGTGTCCATGTTAGGGAAGGCACAGTCGGACAGTGGAAATTGAGGAAGGTGGCTCTGGTGGCGAAGGTAGCGTTAATGGAAAAAAGAGGTTTATGAGGTGTGTGTGTGTGCGTGCGTGCTAGAGAGAGATAGACGCATTAGGAATTACATGTACGTATGTATGTATATTTTCAGGCTTGAACCATGTGTAAGTGTGACGACGTTATGAGCTGTTCCCAGTTTGAGCTGTGTGTACGTCAGCTCACACACCGGAGAGACAATGCATACAATCTGCGTATCCATCTCTTGCTCGGCATCCTGCTGAAGTCACCATGTTAACAGCAGCTGATAATGACGGTAGATTGCCCCCCCCCCCTTCCCCCTATAACCCCCCTCCAATCTTTCGATAAGCGAATCTTGAGCACATCTTGACCGCGCTGAAAAACCAAGAAAAACCTGCCACCGAGGACATGCTGCCAAAAGCAGGATGGGCAGGCAGCCATTGAGATAACATTGTGGAGGTGTGAATGCAATGTGGGTTGTTTTTTGGGGATGGGTGGGTGGCGGAGGTGGAAATGCTGCATACTCGTCCTAACAAAAGGCTTTGTGCTTTCATTGTTTTCCCGGCAGGGCAAACAGGGTGTCTGTGGAAAGGCCGATAAGAGCAAAAAAAAAGCATGATTCCATTTAATAATATCCTTCTCCGACCGGAACTGGAGGTGGTATGTGTGTAGCTCTGTATGTATGTTTGTATGTGCGAGAGAGAGGGAGATGAGAGCATTAAGCCATCCTAATACTGTTGTTTTCACTGGGGAGTTTGCGCCGATACAGTGTACATGCACATTTCCATCAGCACATAAGCAGGATTAGGTGTTGTGTGGATGGTATGTCAGTGCTGATAAAATGCCTTGACTGGCATGTTTCAGAGAATTACACTGTGTGCTAACCTCAACCTTGTTTAGATAACCACTGCTGCTACGGTGTGAGCAGTTTCTTCGAAATACGCATGGTGAAACTCTAGTTACAAACAACATGGCTATGCGTGATAGATGATGAAATATATTTTTTATTTCCTGCTTCCAAAATGATTTCCGGTGTTGTAACAGTTATGCTCAGCGTGATCCTGTTGGTGAAAAGATCAGATTGCTCTTCAGCACTAGGCTGTTGAAACTGGCCCGCACTGCGATGGCTATCAGCAGCAGATAACCACGATGATTAAGATGCTAATGATAGCCTAGCCATCTGTTGGCAGTGGCCTGTGACAACACCTGTTAATCTTTCGCACCAGCAGCCATACGTCCTTAATCCGCAACAGGTTAGGATGAAACACTTCCTGTGTTGCGGCCTGACACTGAAGAGAAGAGTGATGACCTCACTGTATGGATTGCTTCACCCGGGTGTCTTGTGATGTTGAACAGAGCATGTTAAAAGGATGCTGAGGATGCTGAGCCAACGAAAGGAAGCAAAAGTAGTCGATGTGCAATTAGACTTGCTAATTGTTATTGTATCCAGGCCTGAGTTATACCACAGCAGAAGAGCATAGAAGATCACAGTTCAGACAAAGTGAATGTCTCTTTGTATGTGTGTGAGTGGTTGTTGTGTCTCAAGCTAAGGGGATGAAAAAGCATCTGTTAACCAGCAGTGGAATGTACAGTGCACTGTAACCAAGTGCCTAAGCCCACAAGCAGCGTGCACAAGTACTATTTTTAAGTATGTAAACTAAATGCTACGCTAAACTTATATTCCACATTTCAGTGAAAAGCTACTTTCATTTGACAGGTGTAATTATTAGTTTCTGCAATTGGGCGAGAGGTGGGGTACACCCTGGACTGTCACCTGTCAATCACAGGGCCAACACATAGAGACAGACAACCATTCACACTCACACCTATGGGCAATTTGGAGTCACCAATTAACCTGCAAGTCTTTGGACTGTGGGAGGAAGTCGCAGTACCTGGAGAGAACCCACGCAAGCACAGGGACAACATGCAGACTCCACACAGAAAGGTTCAAGGTTCAAATCTGCTGGCCGGCAGGTTTGCAGTTTGAACCTGAACCTGTGAGACAACAGTGTTAACCACTGCACCACTGTGATGCCCTAGTCATTTTTCAGATGCAGATTTTTACATAAAGAACATGAGCTTACATAATAAAACATTTCCCGACCTTTGTGGCTTGTAGTAGTAGATGTGGTTGGAATGCTTGAGGTGTTTCAGATTTCTATGAATTGTCAGTAGTTCCACCAGACCTATTGTGTTTAGCGATTACTAACGTTAAGCAATTAGTACAGAAAAATCCAAAAAAGGAAAACATTTGTGTACATTTTTTCCTAAAACTGAACCGTATATATAAAGTGGTTAAAAGTTGCTCCACCTCAACCAACTACAGCAGCAAATTGCTGCTTATGCATGAATGTATTAGCATAAATGATATATCAGTCACAGAGAGCAATTTCTAGCAGAATGAATACTTTTACTTTGACACTTTTTTACACGTATTGCTGATAATATTTTTGAACTTTTACTTCATTAGGTTTTTGACAGCAGGGCATTTACAGGTAATGGTATGGTATATTTTTCTTATTTCATTTGTACGATTACTTAAGTAAAGGATCTGATTAGTTTATTCCAACGTTGCTGTAAACACCACCAGTCAGGAGTCCTTGGAAGGGACACAAACACACAAGCACACATGTTAATCCCTCACCCCTTGGACGAATCACCCCTTGGTCCTGGCAAGATGAACTAGATAACCAAATTGACATACAATAACACAGAGCCCCACAGTGTGCTAATTGCTTTTGTCGACTCGACTTGCCCACTCATTCCTAGAATCCAGTCCGTCAGTGGAGGACAGCGGGGAATACAAGGGTTCTTAGGTGTTGTTTTACAAGTGACACATAACAACATGGTGGGCCTCAGAGGGGCGAGAGACGCGATCAGGATGCGAGACGGCCAAACAAGCAAAGTGAACGAAAGGGAACGTGTCGGTTACATGCCATGACGGGGGGGAAACAGCTTTCAGAGTTAAAGAGTTTAGAGGAAGGAACATAGCTTGTGTCTCATTAAGAAAAGCTTCATCAGGTACACAAATACCAGAACAAGACAGACCCGCTCTGAACACAGTCAACACGGTTCATCAGGGGAAAAAAAAATTTTCAGGTCGACCTCTCTGAATCTAACAGAGTGTTATGCTGGATTTTTGACTTAATCAGAAAAACATTTTGACCTAAAATAGCTCTTTCTGTTGTCAACTCATGGAAGCATTATGCCCAAGTTTAAGCAGTTTCGTCTAGAACATTTTCTCTTTTCAGCACTCCAAAATAACCATCATCACCAGCCTTAGTGGGACTTTTAGAGACTCGTCTCTAGATGGTATTTTAATGATAGACATTAAGTTCTTTGTAATAAACATCTCGAAAAGACTTCGTATTTCTCAAGCCATGCAGCACTGCTAAGGGTGAATTGATGTGATCTGGTCTGGTTGCGGTGTATAGTGATGAAATTTTGACGGATAGTTCAGGTTGCTTCCAAGCCCGACCTGTCTGTACTCTCTGCCCTGATTATGAGTCACCTTGTTGAAGAATACAAACACACACGCAAAATGTCTGAATGCACATTGCTCGTCATTGGTGAACTGAAGTGGACAAAGCACAGTGCTTTGCCTCAATTTTGTTGATTACACCTCTTTCCTATATTCACTCCTCTGAAAGTGGGTCTCTGTGATGCTATTTTGCCAGTGAACAAGTGAGCCAGTCACCTGAAGAAAAATGAGGGGAAATAGAGGCGGAGGGAGAGAGACAGTGTATGTCACATGCCACTCAAGCAGCCAGTCAGTGGAAAGTTTTTTATTAATTCATCACTCCACGTTCCGAAATGAAGCAGTGGGCAAGGCTGAGGGGCAAACAAATTCCACTCTCTCAGCAATATTATTATCATTACTAATAATGCGGGATAATTATAGCCATATACCGCGCCCTTCTCCGTCCCTCCAGCATCTCCCTCCCTCCTTACCTCCATTTCCCGCTCATACCAGTGGCGACCTGAATTAATAAATGGAAAATTAAAATGTGCGCTTCCGTAGGCAACGTCAACAGCACAGGAGTTTGCGAGGTCTCTCTGCCGCCTGACTGGATTGACAGTGGCAGCGGCTTTGCCCTGTTCATCCGGGGCCTGATTCATAATTAATGGAGGTTATAATTGCAAAGCGAGAGCATGAGAGACAGACAGCGAGTGAGAGAGAGGGAGGAAGAAATGGGAGCAATAATGAAAATTAAAACACACAAGCACACACACATACATGCGCACCGTTGACATTTTACACAGCTTTCATTTAGCCATCCTTCCATTTCTTATATCATTAACATTTACACACACACGCACATAAACATGCACACACACCGTTCACCAAATGGCTAATGAAATCACTGTCCTCTGCTCCTCTGTTTGAAGGTCTCTTAAGCAATGGGTGGAGAGGTCAGCCGCCGAGCAATAAGTTTAAACTTTGTTCTCCAACTGAAGTTACACACAAAATCCACAGCTCATTTCACTGTCTTAGGTCAGAAAACCTTTGCATTCTCCTCCACAAGTAACTGTTTGTGAGAGACACATGATT
Organism: Pempheris klunzingeri; assembly: GCF_042242105.1. Taxonomy (NCBI): domain Eukaryota; kingdom Metazoa; phylum Chordata; class Actinopteri; order Acropomatiformes; family Pempheridae; genus Pempheris; species Pempheris klunzingeri. Next base: position 13,494,110 of record NC_092034.1, read on the forward strand.
ATTAATGAACACATTATGTACATTTTCAAATATCTCATGGGGTTGGGTCAGTGTGAATCTACAGGATGTGATATACTGGCAAGCCTGACTCAACTGCATAAACCTACCTATGACGTCCTTTTAAAGCCATAAGTGGACTTCTAATTGAACCTCTAAAAGACTGAAAGGGTTTCTTGAGTTTATTATGATCCATTAGTTGTTACCTTGGCAACAGCTATCCGTCCTTACATAAACAGAAAAGAATTCTTAATACGTCTTTGCTGGTGAGTGTAAAATCATTCTTTGGAAATCAATGTTGAGAGGCCTAAACAGAATGTCATGAGTTCAGAGTTCAAAATTATATAATTTGGAGAAAACATTGCACTTTGTGTCAATTAGTTTCTGTTGTACTAAAAATTGGGGGATCCTTCAACACTGGCTGTGATTTGTGCCAATAACAAGTACTGAGTCAATACCAGAGATTTTTTACCCCAATTCTCCTCCTTTTCCCCAAATTTAAATTCTGGGCACAATAACCGTGGAGATGGGGTTAACATGCCAGTTTTGACAGTTTTGGTTTGGTCTCTCCTTAAAGTTGTACATGTGAAAAGTGACACAAGTAGCTGGGTGAAGAATGAAAAGTTAAAAAAAACTTCTTTCCATTTGCACTTGGCACAAAGTGGGCAAAAGATGACTTTGATAAATGTGCTAATGTGATAAGTAGTGGCTAACTGAGCCTTTCTCAACTTCCTTAACATTTTCCTCACTATGAAGAATCTATGCCACCATCAGAAACTTTTAGGAGAAAACACAAGCAGAGTAAACACATAGTTGCCTGAGGTACAGCCCACCTCTTCTCTTTTTTTTTTCTTCTTCTTCTCTATACGAGAGGCACTTTTTGGAGGCATACTGTGGCCCTTGCCTTTTCATGTTTAAGATTATAGAGTGGAATGATATATGCTATTTAAGTCCTTTGGTGATATCAGCATTTTGAAAAGTAATTCAACAAATACAAAAAACAAAACCCAACACAAACATAATCTCAAAAGAAAAAAGTCACTGCTGTGAAAACATGCCAAGACAAGAACAGTGGAGCATTGGTTAATTATCGCCACTAGAGAAGGTGTTGTGAAACTGTGGACTTAATTTTTTATCGTGAGTCTCTTCTGAAAGTCAACAAACACAGAACCTCAGGCAGTGTCTTTTTCAAGACTGACAAACTCCATCCAGATTTCTTGGTGACTCACTCTATTATCTGCATCTGTATTTACAAAATGCCAGCAGGGAGAAGACACAGCAATAAAGTAACCTTCGTTTTCCTTGACTATGCCCCTATTACTCTCAATGAAAGCGAGGAAAACCACTGTGAGGTATTGAAGCTAGAAAGATCTAGGACTTTGCTGAGGATATGAATTAGAGGGATTCATAATTTATTAGCAACCTTGAGAAGGGAAAATGGAGGTGATGAGAGGAATGCGAGAAAGGAAGACAAGGGGTGAGGGTGGTGCAATGGAGAGGGACTAGAGGACATTGATTTCTGTCATGTTTGGGTCAGCTGAACACAAACGTGACTCAGCCATGGCTGTTTAGTTCACATCACAGCCTTGTCTTAGTGATTAGAAGTCACAGTGGAACAAGGAGCCAGCGGTAGGGGTATAGATAGTTGTGTGGTAGATACACTTTTGAGTGCTCTGTGTGGCAGCATAGATCGAGTGGCACTCTGTGATTCCAAGAAAAGGTACTCAGCAGGTACAAATAATTGGGTCAATCTTTCCTCATTATTTCACCCACTCTTGGTATGGATGACTGAACTTTGATTAAGAAGCACTTGGAGGCAAGTATCTGTCCTTTGAGTAAAATAGGGCATTGTCAAAATCTGAGTTCTTAGATCCTTTAGACTCCATAGCCTTAAGCTGTATTTCTACTTGGACGGTCATGGTATAGCGTGCATTACATGTCAGTACTGGGATGGCTTGGGATACACCCTGGGGAGCCTACAACAACTGTGATTGTTCAATTTGGCCTGCTTGTTTGATGCTGTCAGACATTTGAGGTTGATAGGGAGGACCATATCAAGCAAGTTGATATCTAAAGTTCATTCTTGTTATTGAGCTGTCAATCATATCACAGCTTATGGAATTCTAGACATTCAAATTGCCATTTTTCTGACCAATTTATGAACTTCTCATCCATGTTGGCTTAAAAATGTATTCTTGACTTTGGAAACGACAGTTGTAAAAACAAGCTCACCACATGATCCGTAAAGCAGCTGTTCTGAAGCTTTTGACTGTTTCACACAATCTCAACTTCAAGGCCAACAAAGATGTTCTTAACGGGCTGAAGGAAATGGCAAATCAAACATCTACAATACGATTACAACTGAGCAACTACATCTTCATGTCATCTACATCTAAGTGAACTTGAAATTGTTTTGTCTACCACATCAAACAAGTTGGGCTCACAAAGTCTATCTATCACTATCACAAAGTTGATGAAGTAATGTGAATACATTTACTTATATACATTGTTAAAGAACAATACTGTCAACTAATGCTTGACACAACTGTGTAGTGCTGTGGTGATGCTATCAACAGGTTACGTCCAACACTGAACTACAAATCAATTCCTACAACAGAGGCACCTGAAGAGGGACTATGAAAACTGTCATTGCAAGAAAAACGACAGCATCACTCACTTTAGCAGATGACCCAAAATGACATGTTTATGCTGCGAAAAAAGATCTTTAGCACAGGAATTATAATTTGTAAGGACTTACGTCCATCTGGAGAAAAGGAATCACTTGTGTGATGTTGTTACACTTGTTAGACCTTAACACAGTGATGCTGGTAATTTCCAGTCAGTGTTTATTTCTTGTAAACATGAACACAAAAGTAGTTATTTTAACTTAAAATCTCATAGGTGGTTATTTTAAGTAGGGTTGTACTAAATAGTTACATGAAGCATCATTCATATAAACTGAATTTTCACTCAACATTTGAATGCCTATTCATGCCATTTAAACCAATTATGTATACCTCATTTAGGCTACATATCATGGTGCCATGCCTTTGTTCTTATGGCCCATTATTCCAAAACTGTTGGAGGGGATGCCAGTCAATCATGCGCTGGAGTGTGCAGGCCCCATCTTAGACTTGGGACTGGAATGGGAACCGAGACTGGCAGGGCAAAGCAAAGTGACATGGAGACCCAATGTGTGGGGGTTGTAGAAAGATGTCAACGTTTGGAAGCATTGTAATCTTTTCTAAATTGGGGATTTTGCTTGAGGATTTTTAATTCTATTTTTATGATGTAATTAAATATGATGACATTTGAAGTGTCAAATGTCTGCCATTTGTCATCTTAATAGTAGCTTTGCATGCTAAAAAACCAAAAAACATTTGGTCAAATGATCTTTCTTTAAACCTAACCAAATCTGTTTTGCAACCATTACAAAATTATCATTTAAATTACACATGGTTCATTAAATCAGTTGTCAGTCTCTTTAAGATTAGAAAAAGATTAGGCCGTTTCTGTATTGTCTTCATTTGATTGAAGAGAACTGGGTGTGGTGTGCTCATACATAATCTGGGACAGAACTGGGACTTGGGACATCTCTATTGGAATGATCAAAGTTTGTACCACGTTCACTTGGGCTGTTGCAGTGAAAAAAAATACCCTGTTTACTTTTTGACCTATTAGACATGGTCCATTATTATCAGATTTGTTAATTAATTTACCAGATATAATATAATATGGGAGACAACAAGCAGGGAATGTAGTCTACTCAATAGAGTACATACATGCATCCATCCATTGTCTGTACCGCTTATTATTAGGGGTCACGGAGGGGCTGGAGCCAATCCCAGCTGACAGCAGGTTACACCCTGCTGCCAGCTGTGATTGGTTGGCTGGTCGCCAGCCAATCACAGGGCCACATAGAGACAAACAATCCTTCACACTCACACCTACAGGCAATTTGGAGTCACCATTAACCTTCATGTCTTTGGACTGTGGGAGGAAGCCAGAGTACCTGGAGAAAACCCACGCAAGCACAGGAAAAGCATGCAAACTCAGAAGGTCCAAGGTTCAAACCACAAACCAGTAAATACAGTAACGTAAATACTGTACAAATAGTACAGAATGATATTGATGTAATATTTACATGGGAATTTGTGATCAACTTGAGAGATAGAGAGAAGGTAGTGAGTAAAAGTTTAACATATCAAGAGATGATGAAGTGACATTTCATCATAAACAGATGTTTATGCTTACTTTACCTTTACCTTAGGAAGACCATCTGTGGTTATTTATACAGCCCAATATCACAAATTACAAATTTGCCTCTAGGGGCTTTACAATCTATACATATTATGACACCCTCTATCCTTAGATCCTTGATATGAATAAGGAAATTCCTTTAACAGGGAAACAACCTCAGAGTCCTCAAGTCCTTGTCATGCTTGTCATGATCTGTGATCCATCTCCTGTCCTTCCACTTTAGTGCTTTGATTTGTATTTGGTTTAAGTAATGAGTAACATACACAAAGGTTGAGTGATTGATGGGTGGATGGATTGGCTAGTACAAGCATTTGGGAAAGGAGTGTCTGAGCAATCATTTATTGTCAACAACAACTGAACCAAGATGAACATAGAACCCTTGTACCATCTCAACTCATTCAGCTGAGTGACCTGCAGAGAGACGTAAAGCCAGTGGAAGATATGACACTCCTTTATATTCTTTGACGAGTGTCTGGAGTGGTTATCTTTCCATCCTTCTACCCCTCTTCCGTCCCCTTCCCCATGGATCAATCTTTCCCCTGGGACACCTGAGGCAATCAAGAGGTGTTGATTAGTGTCCCTCTCGCTTGCCTGATCCGTCCTTTCCAGTCTTGTCAACTCCGATACTTCGCATACACTTTCTTGCTCTCCAACTCTCCTACTCCTCATTGCTATCCCTCATGAACCCTGTTCCCTCTTTCCCTGCAATCACCCTCACTGATAACTCGCCCCAATGCTGTCTTCTCTCTTTGTCTTTCTCTTCACCTTGGATTTCTTTATCCCTTTACTGTGTGGTCTCTCACGTCTTGCTGCCTCACAACACTCGAAGACCACTGGACAACACTGACTCATGACAAAGCAGAGAGCTTCTTAGAGGTGCTGCTGTTCCTTATATATATTTCTCCCCGTGAAACATGGCTTTTTGGCAAGGTTACGGTCATAAGGGCTAAGTATGAGTAAAACTGTAATGGATGTAAGTCTTAATGTTTCCATAGGTAAACAATGGGTCATTTGTAAAAGTTCTTCTGCCTTGCTATGAATACTTACAAGCATTTGTACCACAATACTATATTTAAAAACCTAAATGGAGTCATAAGGAAACACCACAGTTGTTGTCTTTTTCTTATCTACAGAAAGGAAGAACAAAATACCACTGTTGCAAGTTTGTCTGAAAGAAAATTACTGGACCAATCTGAAATACTAAGCCTTATTTCATAGTGGGCTTTTTTCATTGTGTAACTACTTGATATTAGTATTAGCATATTACAGTCCCAATAAATTGTGGGAAAGTAGAATCAATACAGTATTGGTTTTCTCTCATACCATCTTAAACACATTTATCATGAGTTAAATAATCTAAGCTTTCAAGGGTAATGGTAAAAATGTATTATAATACTGAGCAAAGCTGAGCATGAGCCAAATAGGACTTTCATTTTAGCTGCAGTAAAACAGAGCCCCATAAACAAACATGACACAAAAATCAAACAATCAAAATCCTCTGAATGTTATGGCAATGAAGTGTAATCACAAGGGCACACTATCTGGTGGCCACTGCATCAAGACATGGAGACCAGAGACATGACCCAGAAACACTGGATAAAAGATACAATCTGCCTCCTATGAGCTCACACCCAAGCTCCATTGGTGGCTATTGATCCGGTGTGTGTCTGTGTGTCTGCCTGCTTGTAGTCGCTGTCAAGAAGACCATGAGACTTCTTGGGCAACCGATTCCCTGTGTACTCTATATGTCATTAGTTTGTTATTCTGACTGAATGGACATGTTGTCACTAGTACAGCAATATAACGCGCTGATATGATGATCACAGTTTTGTATTATCATAGGGGAAGCTTATGTGTGTCATTTGCTAGCGTGGCCCTTCTGCTTGGTGTGTTGTGTATGTGTGTGTTTGTGTGTGTGCTGGATGTATAAGCAGATTGCACTGGCCTGTTGTCCTCTGAGTGCTTGGCTCTCCTCTACCCGGCTGCCCTGTCAGTCACAGTAATGGGAAGGGAAGGCCGGGGCTAAACAGCTGCTAATAGGAGATGACTAGGGAAACCTTAGCACTGTCGTGGCTAACCACTAATGCAAACCAATGAAGAGGGAAAACCTAGCACTCTCCCGACCGATGCTAACTGCTCATTTGAGGTAATGAAGAGTGAAAACTCTGGTGATGCGAACACAAACCAGTAAAGATGGAAAAATTAACACTGTCAGGGCTTGTGTTAACCATTAATTTAAAACAGGGAAAATGTGCCACTTGCTATTGCTGATGCCCAAATTAATGATGCTGGAAAGATAGCAGCAGCAGCACTGTCCTCAATAATGGCTTCTGATGACATTAATTACTATGATAACAATCATAATGTGATGTCTTATTGATTCCTCTCAGGAAACGCTCTTTACTCTTGCCTTCTCCAATAAGTGGTCAGAGGTCAGGGTCAGGTACAAACCAGTGCAATCTCTTCATTTTATCGCTTTATCAAGGGGGACGTTTAAGGGAAGGGAAAGATCCATAGCAGTGATGAAACATCCCAACATCGAAATTTTCTGAATACACAATGCCAGTCCAAAGCTACAATGAAATTAACATCTGGTTCTTTGATAAGAGAGATAAGAGATATGTGGTTGTGTAAAGAAAAAGAAAAAAGAAATGTAAACTACGACTTCTGAGGTGCTCGTCAGTGCCAAACATTTAATCACAGAGTCTCACATTCTGTTGCGTGCACAGCTAGCAGCAAGCAAATGATTTGAACTCAGAATCTGAAAACTGTGGAGCAGTGTTATCATTTGCAAAAATGGAGCATTTTTATTTTGTCACAGCTCTGATCTGTCTTGGAGTGGTTTCTTATCCAGGTATTGTATTTAGGGGCATCCTCTGCATCAATATGGTGAAAAAACAAACAGGATTTCTCAGAAACAAAAAGATAAAATAATTAAATCAAAGGCTTGATATTTTGGGAAATATGCTTACTTACTTTCTTGCCAACACTTAGAGGAGAAGTTCAATACCAGTCTCGTGTCTGTCCATTAAATATGAAACTGGAGAAGGTTAGCCTAGCTTCACATTAAGCCTGGAAGCAAGGGGAAACAGCTAGCCTGACTCTATCAAATGGTACAGACACTTCAAGCTAAAAATCTCCCTGCTCAAGCTTCATATTAAGCCTTTCTATGTTAATTAACATTGAGACTATCATTTATATTTATCATTTACATAAAAGCTGTGGCCTCTTCTACCCCACAACTGAACGAAGGGCATTGTTTACTGGTGTGACAAAATAAATAAAGGTAAACGTAAATGACTCAAAGTCACTGTTAAGGTTAATGATAACCAGTGAGAACAGCATGTTCTCTACTGCTGGTTGCATGAAATGCTACGTGAGAAAGACTAAACATGTCCATAGGGAATATGTTGTTAGGTTATATTGCAATGTGTATTTAATTAAGCTCAACAGTGATTCCATTCCATGTAAAAGCATGATCTTTATTGGATGTAATTATACGTGGGCCGATGCAGACTGAAGCAGATTTTTACCAGGTTTTATCCTTTCCTATCATTAACTGCTGAAGGCTAAGCCCTTGTAGAAAGCATTAGTGCTTGGTACCTGCAAATAAACACATGCAGGTAAATCGATTGGGAATATATTTCTGATGGGAATGAGTTTAATCTGGGAGAGAGTGGTTTGGAGTTTGGAGGAGCTAGATATAGAGACAGATAGATGATAGATAAGATGGAGAAAGACAGGGGGAGCGCTTAAGATTAATGAACAGACAGACCGCTTGTAACGCAAAAAAATGAAGATGAACGATCGCTAGGTTCAGAACGAACTGATCTTTTCATTAGGAATAGTACAAAAACAGGAGAGAAATGGAGGGGAAAAAATATGAAGTGAGTGACGGATGAGAGACAGAGGACGGTTGATGGTGGTGTGGCGCAAGAGGAGAGAGAGAGGAGGAGACAGATGAACTGAAAGAGACGGAGACAGAGGGACAGCTATTAAGGGCTGAGACATATGCATGGCAACGAGAGAGGAAAGGAAGAGTCGGTGATGGATGGGAGGGCCAACGCGGGGCTACAGGGGAGGAAGAGAAGATGACAACGGCTGGACGGGAGCACGAAATAGAAGAGGAAGACGATGGTGAAGAGGGCAGGAGTGTGATCACAGTGAGAGAGTAAGGGTGGATCAGGAAGGACAGAGTTGAGGGGAGCTGCCTCTTACAGAGACAGAGAGGAAGACGGACCGAGGAGGAGGAGGAGAAGGAGAAAAGAGGAAGGTGTATTCACTTGGACAGGCTGTCATAACGGGAGCTGACTGCTCACCCTGACGCTCTGAACTGGCCTGACCTGCAGTGCTGAGGACGAAGGGGGCGGTGGAATGAAAGGAGGGCATGGAGGGGGGGTGGGGGGACGAGATGAAGATGGAGAAGAAGGAAAGGGGGATGGCGGAGTGAAGGAAAACTATGTGAGAGAGGAGGAGGCTTCACTTTGAAACTACCCTGCTCTGCTTGTCTTAGGATACCACAGAGACAGAGAGAAGTACAGAGGGGTGATTGGATGAAGAAGTGGAGGGGGGTTGTCTGAGCTGATCTACATACCTTTTGTCAGGGAGGAAGATGGAGAGATCAAATGGAGAGAAGACGTACTTTGGTAAACATAAACACCAACGCAAATATATAGCAAAAACAGTATGATAATATTTCTTATTCATATATCTATAATACTTATTTATAGGTTTTCTATTCTGTACAGATATTTGAAAAGCTGAAGGTGGGACCCTGAATTGAGCTGTCTCAGTGTTCAGTGGGCAACACAATGTGTGCAAGGAAAATATAAGAAATCCTGAAAAAAACGTCCACGTTTAGAATGTTTTAACAAGATCTTATTCTGTAAAATATCTAATCTAGTCTAATAATTTTATGCTCCAAAGGAAAGATTTTACAGTTTGAAAGTTGTTGCAAGAATTTACTTTATTCAAATATTCAATGTCACAGTTTTTCTTTAAATCTTGACCACAATATCGTATAATAATCATGAAACTATATAACAAACATTATCCATCCAACCATCCATTATCCGTCAGGGTCGCGGGGGAGCTGGAGCCAATAAACATTGTGATATTACTATTATTATTAACCATTTCTACGTTACAGATATTAGAGCGATAAGCACGAATTTGCTTATTTGAATCAGTTGTGTTTTACTCAGTAACGTTGCTAATTGCTCCTTATTATCCCGAAGAGCTGCAACATCACACGTTTGTTACAAAACAGTGGCATCACATGTTCACATTCGCTGACAGCGAATCTTTTATCTTTAAAAAACCTCCAAAGCCTCGTCTGTGCTGCTGTTTTGACATTGTGTTTATCATAGAAAGATTTTTTTTTTTATCTGCAATTAAGAGACAAGTAACGTCAATGTTGCTGCCATCCTTTCACTAACTAAAATCAATTTCAACATGAAAAGAGTTAACTTTTCTTACTCTTTTTGCAGTAAAAGAACTCAGTGCTGAATCAACTGAGAGAAAAATGACTCATTACTGTAAAAAAAATTAAATTAGATGGTAGTGGGATACGCTTGTTGGATATTTCAACTTTAAAGTGGTATTTATGTAACAGCAACAACTTATTTTTTTTTGTTATAACTAATGACTGAAGTAGTAAAAAATGGTTAATCTAATATCATCTTTCCACAGACAAACCACTTATGTGGAAAATTTGTATTACTTAATTAACACTGAGGAGACAGATGAAGGAAAGTGGAGTTACTCAGCTGCAGAAGCACAGATATGGCAAGGATGGAAGTAGATAGAGGAGGAGTTGGTGAAAGATAGAAAGGTTTGAAGTCACACTGAGGGGGGGGGGGGGGGGGCTACAGGATGAAAAGGTGGGGTGGGGCTGACTGAAGCTTGGAAATGAAGGAATTCCTGGTGGAGTTCTCTGCAGTCCTACAGTTCCTCACAGCAGAGGAGAAGGAAGATAGAGTCTTTCCTTCTCTATCCTTCCTCACACACACACACACACACACACACACAATATCAATTCTGCAGGGAGATCTACCACAAGGCAATATGTGTGGGTGGGGTGGGGTGATCGAAAACCCCCTGCTGGAAATCAGGAGTTCATATAGCATGAATGTGAATGTGAACACACACACACACACACACACGGCCCACACAGAATATGAATAATGTTAGAGGTGTGTGGGGCTCCTTGAGTATTTCACATCCACTATATTCATGTCATGCATTATCAATGGTATATCTAATGCATACTTGAACAGTGTGTAGTATGCAGCAAATGTGAGGAAGCAAAATGCACTGCACATGACACTTAAATGGCTTTTGTCATGTTAGTTTTGAATGTGTCCTGTGCGTGTATGTGTGTGAGAGAGTGTGTGTTTACTGGTACAGCCTTCTGTATGACTGCACTTGCAGCTATTTTGAAATCAAGGCAGGCAGTAAAACGTTTGGTCTCCAATTAACTGTCAAAAATGAATTTCTCCGACTCCAAAGGTTGCAGTATTTTGAGGATCTGCTGACATCTACAAACCTGCGAGCGAGCCAAAAAGGAGAAGGAAAAAAAGAAGAAAAAGAAATAAATAAACAAATCCCCTCATCTTATTCCCATATTGGGCTGCACTCAATTTACTGCGCTCATATCGAGGACGGGAGGTAAGAACACTGCCAAGTTGTCAGATCAGGTGCCAATTCCAATTTGCTTTTTCCACCACTCACATCTGCTCAAAGCCCGCTCGCAGCCAGCTCATTTCTGCAAAGTCACCCAGACATCTCATGTTTACATGTGTAAGGCAACACCCGCCGTTTGATCCTATTCTATTTCCTAAAAAATACAACAAATAGTCTCGATGCTCTGTTCATTCCCTCAACTGTGGAACACTTTCTTCCTGTATTCTTTGACTTGATAGTCGGCCAATTAATGAGCGCGTTTGTTTCTTTGTAATTAAACACCGGCATGAGCGAGCATGGTGGCCAGGGAGGTCAGGCGGAGTAAAGTAGGTAGAAGCTTTGAAGAGACTCACGTGAGGAAGATTATATGAAGCAAAAACCTTTAAGAGATTTTGGGGGCAAACGTGTGTTCTTGCAAACACAATTATGCTCTCACCCCAAACCAGAAATGATAGCAGTTTATCATCCTGCATTCTAATAAGAGAGGAGAGGCTTCTGAAAAAGGGCACACGACAGCCAACCAACCGTTTGTAGGCAAAGATCACTGAACACTGAACAAGAACGTGTACCAAAATACTCTTGTTTGGGATTCTGTTCCAGCATTGTGCTGTATTGATGTTCTTCAAAACACACTTGACATTGTAAAACGGCACAGAGCAGATTAATCTCTAAGACCAAAGATTTGACAAACTAGTCCTTTAATCAGTGTAATTCCCACAGAGAAGAAAGTTGGTTCTGCTTCATTGCCGGATGGCATCAGAGTCACTGGATCATACATGGGTTAGACTCCAGGGGGCCTCAGCACTAATGCTTCAGACAGCGATGTATATAGACGGTCACATAGCTGCAGGCTAGAATACATTACAGACAACTTTCCACTGTGTCTCAGCGGACAGCCGTGAATCACAAGACACGTGTGGAAGCAGTGATACATGCACACGTTCACTCCACCATGGCTTCAATTTTTTAACACAGCACAACAAATTCACAACTTTCACAGCTAGTCCACTTCAAGTCTCAGACACGCTTCTTCATCAGGCTGTCAAGTCGTCTGCTGAGCTCCGCCTCCCTTAGCAACTGTTGCTATACCTGTCACTGGCAGATTTACCATCAAAGTTTGAGGTGCTAGCTGTCGTAATGCTTCCGGCTGACACGTTTTAAAATGAGAATTGTACAAAAGGGGTAATAGATATGAGGAGTATAAAGACTGAGGCTAAAGCTGCTTGTCTCCATCAAAAGGTTAGCATCCTCACCTGCTGGTGATTTACGTTTATCTCCATAAAGAATACATAAAGCAGCACTTGGCCTAAGTTATTCACTCTATCATAACCATAGGTGATGACTGGATTTCCTTCTTACTATATGAACCTAATTTGGTTAGTTGCTAGTAAGTTCAGAAACCAAATAAAGAGCAGGACAGCCAAGGATTCAAGAATCTTTATTTATGCTGGTTTGACAATAGAGATCCTTGAATCCTTGACAGTGCAATCATTAGTCTTGCCTGTGATAGAATAGCTCCCATACGTAGATATGTGGATATTGTTCATGGGAGGGGCTCAGCGAAAGGCCAACTGATCGTAGGGACTTTATTTGGCCTCACTGTACCTCACTGGGTTCTGGGACTCCAAGTCAAGCACACACTCAGAAGCACAAACACACAAAGGACAAAATGGCTTCATAACTGTGTTCATTACTAATTCCACAGTCAACTGTTATGGGCAGACTGTATGTGCAAATATTGACAAAAGCCTTGCAGAGGGCACAGGCAAGGCCACAAGATCCTGTAGAGGGATATGTATGCAAACATGTGCAAATGCATGCAGACAAAGTGCTGTGTGTGTTCCATTACATTCACTCCATTAAAATGAAAGATTACATAAACTTTTGTTTTTCATTCCTGTAACACATATCATATTAATTGCCCGGCCACGAGGCTTTGTGCAGCAATTTCGAGCAGTCATTCATTTGGCGTGTTTTGAAATGTTGTTATGTTCCAGAAGTGTTCATGAAATGGCCTCACGTGGAGTAAAATGGCATATTATGACACAGGAGCTCAAGCTTGTTGTGGCATCGCTTTAGAGGTACCATCTGCCTCATTCAAAGCTCACCAGATTACAGGGCTTTCCGTATGAAAACATGAACTACTTTCAGCATGTCTGTGTGTGCACCCACGCGCATCCGTCCACAAGACAGCACTGTCTGAGGTACAAATAAACGTTCATTATCATCAGCCCGTCTTTGTCTGAGACCAGCCGTGTGGGAGCTGGCATGTCGGGTTTGCACAAGGCAAACGTGGTGAGTGGAGGAAAGATACACAGCCAGGCGCAGCTTTCGCTTTACGTTAGCGATCGTGGCTCGTTCAGGCCCCCGCTGATTGGCAAAGGGTTGGTTTCCTGGGATAGGCTGGTTAATGAGTTCATTAGCTCCAGCAGCTTCCTGATGACATGCCTACACTGCTTCAGTCTTGATCAGAGGAGAAGAGCTGGAGTAGTGAAGGTAGATTAAAGATACACACTACCCACTTCTACACCCACCGTCATACCCCATTCCATCACCACCACATAACTAACACGTATACGTAAATTCTGAGCATTGAGCTGGGGAATATGTGCAAATGCACTTTCACATTAAGCAGCTTAGAAAGCCGTGTGCAGCTTTCAATTAACAGGCCAGGTGTTGTCTCAGGTCAAAGGTGAAAGTGTGTAGGTGTTCAAGACAGTTTAGCAATATTAATATGAATTTTAAGCTGCTCAATTCACAGCCTGGCTTAAAGTAAATTACAAGCACCTTATTTGCATACTACCCACAATAAATAAAGAATAAGTTTACTTACCAGCTGTAATGGGCAGTGTGTCACTGTGTGTGCGTCTGTGTGTAGAGAGCTGATGGCTTATAGCTCAGCCTCTGTGTGGAGGAAACCAGGTGGAGAAAAAGAGGGGGGGGGTATGGCTCGGAAAGTGGCCAGGCTGAGAGGTGGCCCGGCTGGGGAAGCGAAGAGGCAGGAACTGTGGCTCTTTGGGTCTGGATGCGGGGCTGAGCACCAGAGAGGAGGTGGAGCAGCAGAGGAGAGCAGGTGTAGCCCAGCTCTCACACTGCTCACAGCATCTGTTACTGGGCCAGTGAGTTACTACGGCCAGCCTGTGTTTGGCATGTGTGTGTTTGTGCATGTGTGTGAGTGGAGATGAACTGCACGCATGAGTGAACTCTCTCTCTCTCTCTCTCTCTCTCTCTCTCTCTCACTACTCTCCTCGCTTTTCCTTTGAACAACTCTCTCTCCCTCGGCCCTCTGCTGTCTCATTTTGTTATGTGTGTGTGTACCATGCAGCTGTGTGTGTGTGTGTGTGTGCTCATGTCAGCTGTCCTATTGCCTCTGACATTATCATGCTTTTCCTCCTGTCAATCACAGGTGCCCCGGCCAACCATGTGGTCGACACCAGACAGTACCGTCCTTGACCTCACCGTCCCTATAATGCAAATGACTTCTATTACCATTCATACTGCCTGTGTGTGTGTGTGTGTTTTCTGTGTGTGTTTAAGATACGAAAGAGGTGGACATCTGAGTAATGAAGCGCACACACATACACACACACACATATACACATATACACACACACAGACACTCCTGGCCTCAGGTGCTGTGTTAGCCAGGCTTGGTGGGTTAATGCAGTGGTGATGGGAGGGTGGGGGTGTGGAAGAGTGAGGGTGAGGAGAGGGTAGATAGGCCATGGTGCCCAGCTGTGCCCCAGGATGTTCTGGTGTTTCTGGAACCAAAGGGATGTGGCAACAAAGCAGCCTGGCACGGAGAAGCACAGGGTGGTGGAGTAATGGGCCGAGGAGGCAGCAGGCAGTGAAAGGAACAATAGAAGGACAGTAGGTGAACAGAAGCAGGGATACTTTGTTCATTGTGCTGGAAGTAAGAAACTTCAAGTGACAAATATCGCCACGACTGCTGTCCAGGGTGCTGAATTTAGGGCATTCTGCAACATTTGTGCTGGTGGCCAGGAATCCCACAATCGCATTTTTGGACTGGTTGCCCTACATACTGTCCACACCTGCCAAGCTCACTATACATGTATATACTTGCTTGGTTGCTGAAGTTCTCCTCCAGCTTGTTCTTCCCTATTTAGAGAGTTATTTCTTTATTTGTTTAGTTCAGTGCTTTTCTCTGGGGCCAGTTCTGGCAGGGAAACACCAACAGCACATTTTCTTGTTTTGTATTAACCTAAACAAAAAAATTAAATGGCAGAAATGATGTGTGTTTTGGGTCTGGTGCACTTGGGTCCAGTTGAGCAAAATTACAAATACACATTAAACCCTTTCCGACTGTTAAATTTAAAGCTGCAGTAATTCATGTTTTGCCTGCTTGGGAGCAGCCAAACATCAACCACAAACATTTTGATTGTATCCTCTTTTATTTTACCTTCATTCTCCCAGGACCATAACACCATCCCTTCATAATCTAATCAGGCACATTTGATTAGCTACCTAGGATCTGTCTTCATGCAGCTATTTTCTCATTCCCGTTAACTGTAGATTCTCTGTACAGATGTATGTTTCAGACAAGCTTAGCACAAGACCAGTTGGTGTTCACAGCAGCAAATCCTTTCCGAATAACTGACTGAAAATAAAATAGGATCCATGTGTAAATATTATGGATTTAAAAACAGAGTTCATACTGGACACTGTAGCAACTCAGGAGAAGGAGATAACAAGCCAAGAGCAGACTATTTAATTTATATGCCTTCTTAGCGGTTCTTCACCTTAGGAGCCGCCTTTAGGACTGAGATAATTTGTTGACAGTTATTTACCTTTACTGGAATTTAATCTCTTTCTTCTAAGAAAATGTCAATGTTGTGTGAATATTCTTATGTAACAATCAATCTAGGTCTAGACGGATTAGTGAATATGGCCCCAGGTTTTTGTGCTTCCTGCACTTAGACAGTAGTTGTAACAGCAACGCAGGTAGAAATCCACTGCAGCAGGGGAAAAGACACTGACAGCAGCCTCAGTAGACTACGATGTAATGAGGCCTCACAAAGACGTAATTTTTGAGGGAGCGGAATGGAAAACCTCTCAATTTACTGAAGTGACAAACCTCTTGGTCTGCTGCTCATTTTTCCCCAACCCCTAACCAACAGCCGACAGCGTCAGCTTCTCACCCGTCCTCTCAGGATTATTAAGAATCATTTGGGGGAAATGTAGGAAATCACTCAAGAAAGCTGAAGTCAAAGAATTGGGAAAGAAGGACTGGTGAAGAAAGTGGATACAGAAAAAAATGAAATTGAGGGGCTCTTTATATATGAGGAAGTACTATTAATTGATGATTTATTGTGTAAAAGTGTTCAGTGGTGGCTTCGCCTTTTACACGTGAACATTTATGTGAGCGCATTGAAAGGAAACACACTTCAAAAGAAACGGGGAGAGAGAAAGCCTAGAGTACAGTGGAATATTAAATACACAGCTCTGTAGGAACCTGATGCCTTATGTTGTTTATTATGTGTGTGTGTTGGCTCCATACTAATAGAGCTCAAAGGCTGTGTTAGTTTTAGTCTGCAGACACAAACACCACATAACGTCACAGCAGATTCCAGCACTAATACCAACTGCTCTTCTTTGTTGCGCATGTATTTATGTTCACTAACAGCCTGTCTGTGAGTGTCAGTCTGAATGTAAAGAAGCACAGGCTGCGATTTTGCCTCCCCAAACAACCCTGCCATCCCCCTGGGAGAACTAAAGTCTCCCAGTTCGCCCCGGAGCACCACGCGATGATTCAAACAGCTGTCATCCCTCCGTAATGATGATCCATCCCTGGCTATTAGTAGCCCGTGGTTCCTCACTTACAAAGCTGATTGTTTGACATGTGAAACATACATCAGCATAATCTGCCCCATAACTCAGTTTTTAAAGAGTGCCCACAGCGAATGGCACGGGGGGCGAAGTGAGGATTGACTGAAAGAGAAGACGAGCAGGGGACAAACACGGGGGAGAGAGGAAACAAGATGAAGGAACACAGGGAGAGGATGTGAGGATTGTTTGAGAAGGAGAAAGACGAATGATTGATTATTCTAAATGAACAACAAGGTGAAAACTAAAGGGAGACTTATACATGTGGGCAAAGAGGAAGAGTTCCCCGCTTTTTCTAATCATATAATTAATTTCCTA
Source organism: Pempheris klunzingeri (assembly GCF_042242105.1). Taxonomy (NCBI): domain Eukaryota; kingdom Metazoa; phylum Chordata; class Actinopteri; order Acropomatiformes; family Pempheridae; genus Pempheris; species Pempheris klunzingeri. Next base: position 13,511,213 of record NC_092034.1, read on the forward strand.
GTCAGCTACATCAACTTTAATACTCTGGACATATTATTGTTAGCTGCCTTTTCCAAATATCACTAAAAGATGATGATGTCATTAGGTGGGACACCAAAACAGTAAAATGCAGTGCAATGATTTTCTGCTTTAACTCTCAATCTGTGATGTTTATACTAGTTAAATGGGATCATAGTCATGACCTCAAAGTCTTATTCTTTTGTTAATGTGTTCAAGAAAAATCCTGCTATTTTTCAACCTGGGTCTTATTTTCATAATTGGGGCTGTTCTGACTGTGGGCCGTGCTAACTTTGCACTGGCCACCGTTATGGGAAATTGAAGACCTTGATTTAGGGAAAACAAGTATTTTTAAGCAAATACTACTGCCCCTGAAGCATGAAGATCCCTATGCAGTTAACCACAATAGCTACTGAATAGTGAGGATAAGCATTTGGAATGATTTAAATAAAAGTCTGGTTAAGGCTCAAACTCCTTGCCCCAATATTCCCGTCCCTGTGTTTCCCAAATCTGTACCCAAGTTGTAAAATACTTCAATTTTACTTTAATGTTGAATTTTTAGAGGCAACTTATGTCTACTGCAGCTGAGGCATCTTTTCCAGATTTAGTACATTGTATATTTTGAGAGTTAAATTGTATACTCTAGTGTGCATTATACCTGGACCAAAATGACACATATACACACATTACATATTCGTATTCATCCATAAATAACAGTAGGAATCATTTTCTAGCGGTAATGAGGCCAGTACTGATAGAGACAGGTAACAGTGTTGTAGTATACATGACTGTAGTCCACAAGTTCCTTAAGGTGTGAATCTATGGGAGCAGAGTGGGGGAAGGAGATGGGAGGAGTGGGAGAATAGAGGAGGAGATAATAGAGGAGGCAAGAAAGTAGGTGTCGGGTGAGGGAGTATCAAGGCCACGGACAAACAGAGGAGAAGCAACGTCTGGGGAGCAATGAGAGCGAAGCTGTGAGAGCTGTCTGAATACTTGTCTGTGACTGTGTTGATGTGTGTGTCAGCGCAGGAGGGCGTCCGTGTGCGTCTCACCTGCCCATGGGAATGTGTGTCAGTCTGTGAGTGTGTGTGATGCGGGCCAGCTGAGGTGCTAATCCCTCTCAGAAAATAGTGGACCAGCCTGTCCTCTTTCTCAAAGTCACACTCTGTACCACCCAACACAGGCGCACACACACAAACGTATGCACACACTTAAGACACCACAGTCCCCCTTTCTCTCCCCTCACATGGCGCTAAGGACTTTGCTCATCAATTCTGCTAAAGGTTGCTATGGAGACAGAGAATGGTGTGTATGTGCATGTGTTTGGAAGAGGTGTTCAGGCTGTGTGTGTGTCTTAATATCTTCTCTGGTCTTGTCAGGTCACCTTTCACACTGCTGTCTTGTCAATGGACAGCATACATACACACACACACACACACACACACAAAAACACAAACTCACACACTCACACAAACACACACTGAGGACCCCCTGCCGAAGCGTTGAGCGGGCATTTTTCACTCCACACTCCCTGAATACCAAATCACGAGTTTTACAAAGTAGCAGTGTATGAGTGTGTGTGTGAGGCAGAGCCATTTTAAGGAGGTCTCGTCAGTTAGCGCCAACCATCCAAGCTCATGTGTGTGTATTCAGAGGTGGCTCACCATAATGCAAATGATGCCATATCTGCTGCGTGCATGTGCACAGACAGCAGTGCAGAGCATATATTAATTATGCTCTAGATGAATGTCTGCTCTAGTGCACACTCAAAAGCGGCTCTGCAGGTTTTATTTTTAGCATCACAGGCAAATGCAGCCCCCATCCCTTCATCATGCTCTCTGCCATCCCTCCCACTGTCACTTCTCTTATCTTTCAAAATCTCTCACCCTGTTCTGTGTGTGTGTGTGTGTCTTGGCCACACCACTGCACACACACAGCTCATGCTGCGTACAATATGTCAATGTAAGTGTTGCAGCACCAAAAAAATGCTCAAAGCTTTGTATCGCGGTGTTCCACCTCTCTGCTCTCATCATCATTGTTAATGTCTGAATGAATGCATAGTCTCACTTTCATCTCTCTCTCCTCTCCTGCTCTTGTTCTCCCGCCCTGACTTGCGCATTGGTGGTGGAGATTTATAAAAAGCTCATTGGGGTGGAGGTGACGCATGTACTGTAAGCATGTCTGTCGCCAAGGCAGCCAAGGCAAGGTCAAGTGCTCAGTGGCCTGGCGAAGCTTTTCATTACATACTGAACTCCACAGAATTCCCTGCAGAGACCTCGCTGAAGAATATCTGCTGCTGGAGAAACTCGCCTATCTGGGTGCAGACAGGTATATTTCCGTATTAGCATACACATAGAGTCAGATGTGTTCTGCTATGTGAATGATTCCATGGTGGTTAGCGCTAGAGAGGCGGTGGTTAAATAAGGGTGTCAGTGGAGACGGAGAGAGAAAAGATCACGTCTCTCAATCAGCCGGATGGAAAAAAGACCGAGAAGGTTGATTTCTCTTCCCTGACCTCTATTACTGACATCCCTGTCTACTGGAGCCTGATTTCTTTTTGTTTTTTTAAAATGCTCTGATATAAGACCATATATAGACACAAACAAACAGATCAAGTCCTAAGGAGATGGAGGTTAGCAGAGAGTGCAAAAGACAGAATCTATTTACATAGTTTATATGTTAATCATACGGTATTTGTAGAGACTTAATATAGCCCCAAGCCCTTTGATTCTACTGTTCTAAGGGTTTGTAGCGGAGAAGCTATGTCATTACCAGCATAAGTCAGGACGGATGTTGCTGAGGGTGGCCTCAGCACAACAGGTGATGATATTTGATGATGCCACGAGGGGCACAGCTAGGATGCAGCAGAAATTCTGGGGTCAAGGCCTACTTCACCCTAAGGGGCTGGAGCTGATTTGACACACAGGGTGGGGCTGGCTGCCAACAGGATCAGAATCTGGTTCCACCAATGGCACAGAGGCTGGAACTGCTAGCGAGGGCTCGGCCTTAGGACTGTAGCGGCTGCTGATTCCTTGGGCAGTGTGGCCAGAATGCCATATGGACGCCGGGGATGGGGCCGACTCCAGCAAAATGGGTGGGGCTCGAATTGGCATTAATGGTGGTTTTTCATAGCTGGTGGTGCCTGCTGTTGCACCAGTGAACTTGAGATGGGTCTGGATGTATGACAGAAGGTGTGGCTGTAGCACGGCAGGGGCGGAGCCTGCTGTTGTTACAGGGGCTGTCAGAGGGGGCGGGGCTGGCCAACATGCTTATTGTTTCACAAGGATGAAATACACTGGTCTGATTTCAGACTTTCAACATACCATGCTCAATTTTCATCGATACCGTTTCCCTTTCTAGTTTGACTAGTATTTCTGCACAAATGACCTTCAATTCTTATGGGAAGAGAACATGTTTACAGTTCAGAACAGTGTTTATCAGTTGTCACAAAGTCCAACAGTCTTTTGCAATCTGTTGCTTGCCAGATAGGATATGAGCAAGACATGTTTTAAAAGACCAGCTTTAAGTCTTAATTGACAGCAGTGCATTCAAATTAACTCAAGCCGTAATCATGATCAGGATTATTAAATACCCTGCTAAATTGAAAACATACGGCGATGCAGAACTTTGCAGCAACCCTCACAGAAATCTGTGGAAGGCTGAGTAAACGAAGACCACAAAACGGAACTTTTGCACTGCTGACTGAAATCGCTCTACTTGCAAACACAGCTGAAACATTCAATTTGTGCAGGACGGAGCTGACACTTGAGAGATTGAAGATAATGTCATGCAAAGATAAACATATGTGTTTGGCAGACACACAGTATTGAGTTTGCATTTCACATGACCACATCAAGCTCCTGTATCAACAGTTCCTGCATTGCCCTTCCAAATCAGCATGTCAGATTGCTGAAGCAGGAACACAAACACAGTAGGAACCTTCGCAGTGTTTCCACAGAGCGGACATTGATATGCATGAATGCATGCAGCTACACGTGCTTGACGCACACCAACTCTAAACACACAAATGCGCATTGCTAACCCTCATACTGGCTTCTCTGTGTGTCTCTCTCTCTCTGTCAAAGGAAAATCCATCATATAGGATGCATGGGGCGAAAGATTACTCACATTTCTCCCAATCACTGCCAAATTGCACTGGATAGCTATCATATTTGGGAGATAGCTGCAGCCTTCTCTTTGAATACAAATGACAAAGTCTCCCTCTCAATTTGCTTTCCCCTTGACTCAAAGAATGTGATGAGAGTGTCACAGATAGGGCACTGAAAGATGAAAACGCAACAGATGCCACCAGACGAGACAAAGATGAGAGAGAGACATGCAAAGATCCTGGGAAGAAACGTACAAATTCACAGTAAGATTAGATAAATAACATCCAGCCCTACATATTGCACATCCAGTAACAGACACCAGTGACATAATAATAATTCAAAGAGAGAATTTATTATCTTATTTCTTCGTTGAATCAAACTCAGTAAAAAAGAAAAAACTTGGAGAAGCTGCTGATGCTTCTGACTCCATTTATCCTATTTGAAAACCAAACTTCTGTTAGTAATCCACTTATTTGGAGTCCTTCTGAACAGGATTATTTTTGTCCATCTGAAACTCTGCATACTAGGATCAAGATGGGATAAAAAGACTCTGCTACTAAGACACAAAAAACAGAACAAAGCAGCCAAAGAGACTGCAGAATGTCTGACTTGTGCCATAGGACTTTGTCTTATTATGAAGCCCATTTTGTGGCAATTAGCAGCTGTCACAAATGGATTTGATTATCAACAGATCTGATAATACACAGAACAATTTCACACAGAAGACGCAGCTAGTTTGACTACAAAAGAAACTTCAGCTTGGGTCTTATTTTTGGCCATCATTTCTACCAGCCATCATCAGAGATTACACAGAATACACCAAAGCACTTCCTAGATGCAGGAGCTGAGCACCTCCGCTACAATGGAGTAAAAAAAACACATGCGGTCTGAAAGGCTGTAAACAAGCCAACTATTTATACAGAATATTGAAAGCATTTCATTTGGAGGTATAAACACAATTAACCTGGTGAGAACAAAGATATTTTTACAGACAGGAATGGTCTATAAAAATAAAAGCCAGGTTGAAAAAAAAAAAAAACCTAACAAAATTATCCTTTAACTACTCCTCGCACACCAGTTTCCTGGCTGCTTCATGGATCTCGGGTGATAGTCGCATTTTTGATTGCATTTCGTTATCCACTTGTGGCAAAAATGCTGATGAACTCAATAAAGATGCATTGAAAACCAAACACTTTAAGTAATTACATGCAAATGAAAATCTGTCATCATTGTAAAGGCTGTGTAAGTGCTCCGAAAAACAACATAGAAACGTCCTTTAAAAAAGAAAAAAAACAAATCAAAGTGAGGCAGCCAATTCTGAAACAGCTTCCAGCAGCCCACTCTCTCTTCGGCTAATGAAATATCTAATGCACTTAGTTTCCTTTAGTTAGCACCTGCCTCCTTAGAGGCATGTTCCTCCTCTCCAAGCTAAATTACTTGGTCTCAATGGAGCGAGACAGAGTGCGGTGAGTAACAAAGAGGAGAAGTCGAGTGTATTTTCAGGAAAAGGATGCAGAGCTTGTGCTGGAGAGCTGTGGTGACAGATGATACTAATTTTTTTTCAAGTCTGGCTACTGCAGGATCTCACAGCGACCGGAGCAGACAAGTTACAGTATACTTACTGTGAGCAGCTTGTAAAGCCACCTTAACTACTTTCTAAATCCTTCACTTTCACAGTGCTGTGTCTGTTGGTTACAGCTAAAAAGTGCATCATAACCATGCCCTCTCCTACCAAAATACCCCGTAAAGACGTTTCTCTTTTTCCCGGCCCTCTCTCTTTGTGGAATGAATTATACTGCTGCAAATAGACATCTAGAGGTTGGAGGCGCCAGGTGAGGGCATGCAGTTAAAATGAAGAATTGTGAGGTGCATTTCTGTGTCAGTAAAAATGCCAGATCTGTATCTGATTTGCATGCTTGTTCCCGTCTCTGCATTCATTCTCATAAAAGGCCTTTCTATTAGAGCTATAACCCAAGAGCGAGAGCGAGACTCAGTAGCCAAATAAATATCAGAGTGATGGTCACATGGTGGGACGGTCAAAGGTGGCGCAAGATCATAAATCTATTTAGAGACTGTGAGGATTTGCCTGTTGACATGACATGACGGAAAAATAGAGAGAAAAAAAAGAGAGAGAAATACAGAACTCTTTTTGGTTGTCATAAGTAGATGCTAATAACATTTTGTGACCTTCATCTAATTAAATCTGAATGATCATGCTGTCTTTTGACAGGGTGTGAAAGGATATTCAGAACACAAACTTGTAAAACTAATTATTAGAACAGTGAAAAATACATGCTTGAAATGAGTTGAAATGATGAGTTTTTGTTTTTGCTCATAAAAAACATTTGTCGCTTTTTATTCTACAATAATTTATCTCTAACTATAACAGTTTTCACTTATAATCAGAATGAAGATAGGAAAGGAATATATCCACAAAAATCAGATCAGATGTCTAAATAAACAGTGACACTAAAAAAACATACATACAAATGAAACTCTCCTATTTCTACTAAAGAAGTACTGTTGTTTTGTTGTGTAACACATGACTAGAGTGCTTCTGTGAGGGAGGAGGGTCAAAACGTGAGGGTGTGCGGTCCTTTTATGAAACCTTGGCTTTCAAAGGAAGCGAAACAATTACACAATCAGAGTGTTCAGAAAAGAAACGGAAGAAAAATCCATGAGAAAGTGAGCTCTCATGATCAACGCCTGCAGTAGTTGTCATTAGATTGATGAATTCTATTGATGTCATCCATCACCGACGTAATCAATTCAGAAAATAGAAGATGAATCTGCTGAGTGAAATCGACTTGCAAGTGTGCACAAATGACTGTTTGTGTTTGGTAGGATGGTGAGAAACGAAAAGAAAAATGATCTTACACCGACTACATTATTATGACGCCTGATATTTTCAGAGTAACCTGAATGTCTTATTGCGGTGGAAGCACATGCAGACTGTGCGTGTGTGTCGGAGAGATTTTGTTAAGATGCAGAAGGTTTCCAGCACACTTACCGAGCACACCAAGCCGGTAGTTCATGGTCACCACGATCACATTGCCATAGGCGGCCAGGACGCTGGCATCGAACATGTTTCCGGTGCCTTCCATGTAAGAGCCCCCATGAATAAACAGCATCACTGGCTTCTTCCTGCGGTCACGAATATCTACACACACACATACACACAGAGGAGAAAGCAGGGAATAGAGAGAAAAGGGAAAAAAAAAAGTCAATAACTGTATTTACGCCTCTCATATTCTCTTTGATCACATATTGTGTTAGCCCATAATATACTGAGCAAACAGCAAATTGCCTGGCTGGATGAAAATACAGCACTGTATCAGAGCCTAAGAAGTGCACTGTTCCCTGCAGCTGGATGTCAGCTCTTAAAAATGAGCTTGAGGTAATTTAGATTTCAGGCAATGATTCCCGCAACAGGCAATAACAAGAGACACCACTACAAGTATCTACTCTAATGTTTCCTGGTGATTAAAGCCGTAATGCTGGAAGAATGATCGCTGGGCAGTGCTGCATATTAGAGCTAACCTCTATATCACAGCCTCTGACTGTCTTTATTTCACATTGAGGCCCAGACTGACCAACACTGATGCACAAAAAACTGCAGGTGCAATTGATCCCACCTGTGTAAAGTCACATAGTACATTAAAGTACAGAAAAGAGGGCAGGCACAGGTATGAGTTCATACTGAGAGCGTAGAAATGTAAGGACAAAACAATGTGCGCTGTAAGTCAGATGATAGAGTGGAGGATGAAGTTGTTCGATTTTTTGGCTCATTGGTGGGGGTTGGCAAGCTAACTGCTATCACTCCGAGAACGGACCGAGCCTCTTCCTCTCCATATATGAAAAGGTGATTCCTGTACAGCTGCTGCAGGCTTTGCAGCCATCGGCCGCTGTCAGAGTGACCGATTGATCGAGGGACCTCAAATTTGCACAATAGCTCTTTTGCTGCGAGAGCTCGGCTTTGGTGTCAAAGCTCACGCCAAAGTACTCCTTTCTGCAAAGAGGAGATGTTTTAACACTGTGTAAAAAGGCACTCTGGGACAACGCAGCAAACAGGCTCAAAGCAACCGGGCACCACAAGTGCAATTTACAGGGAAAAAAAAGCAGTGTGACATGAGGAGCCGTATTAAAGCCAAGCCTGCGAGGAGTAAAGCCGAAGAATGTCTGAAGAATATTCTGTGTGCAATCAACAGATAATAAAAGGCCACAGGCACTTAATATATCATGTCTGCAGTGAATTTCCATAATTTCCTCATTTTATTTTGCACCTTGGAACTTGGAACTCCCATAAATGCAAACTGCAACTCCTCCACAGCTGCAGGGACAGCTATATCAACCTATTTCTAGGTCAATTCCCCCTGTGGGAAATCTCTAGAAAACACAGTTTTCTTGGACGTTATCCTTTTGCACTGGAACAAATTGTTAGTGGTCCAACCATGAGGTAAAAAAAAATGGAGAGATAAATGAAAAGTTCCATGTGAAAAAGTCATTTCTCTCATTGGAAAACTGGAAATTTTGGTTTAGAGTTGGTTCTTGTGACTATACAGACTGTTGCTGCTGCTGACAGCAAGGACTTTGATCCATGTAGTGAATATTAGATTGTTATTTTGTTCAAATACTGATTTCACTTAAAATTGTCTTAAGAATCAACTTTTCTTAGTCATTGTTTTTTCTACAAAAGTCATTGCAACAAAAGCAAAGTTATGATACATTCTGGCATAATTAAAAAAAAAAAAATACATGCAGAGGTTTTGAGAGTACATCCACTCAATGTTAGTTATGGGATGCTTCAACATATGCCTGCTACTGCAGCGCTGTGTGCATGCAGGACGGTCCCTGATGGGTCCTCGTTGGCCTCTGAACTACTCTCCCAGCTGACTGAGAGCAATGATACTCCTGCCTGCCAGGAGCCTACGGTAGCATATGGCACACAGGACTTAGAACTGTGGCACAGTGACAGCCCCCGTTGGCCTCTGTGTGTGTGTGTGTGTGTGTGTGTAGGCCTGGAGATATAAGAGAGCAGGACAACCACATAAATAACCACTACAGGATCTGTTAGAAGGGAAGAGAGATGGAGGGTGTTCGGCTCCCTTTGAAAGCTATATATAATATAAATATATGTGAAATACCTGCTGAAAGATGCATTAAAATGTTTCACATTGAACACACACGCTAAAACACCAGCAATACCCCAGGGTATAACACACACATACACCGTATACTTAATTCACAGCCATGACGCTAAAACCGGCGCATCACTCAGGCAGACACACTCACACTGGGGAGAGAGAAACTTACAGGCTGCTGCAATGGTGAGTCGCTATGGCAACTGCTTCACTTCGACTTGTTTCTGCCTCCCCTCTCTCTCTCTCCCCCTCTCTAAATCTCTCACTCTCCCTACATGAGCCACTCTCATGTGGACAAAGTCTCATTGACTGTTGCCGTGGCAACATATTGCTCTCTGAATCTCATTTCATTAGTGGCAAATGACCACACTTCCTATGCACACAACTCTGTATTCTGCACCAGGAGATGAAGACTGACAGCCACTGGCATCATGGGAGACAGAAAGCAGATTCACTGATGTACCCACCCACACCAAGCACACACCAAGCAGGCTGTCACAGTTGACCTGTAGACTCTGTATCCATGGATCAGTTACAGGGCGAATCGTTCTGGCACAGTGACAGACAGGACTGAGGCCCTCGGGGGCTACAAGCCTTCTCTCTCTCTCTCTCTCTCTCTCTCTCTCTTCCTGTCTCAGGCTTCCTGTCTCTCTCTGCCTCTGGCTTTGTTGTGTTTCTACCACAACAAAAGTTTAGCATGCGATGCCAACTTATGGGCGGTTAGGTTCCCAGCCTCAGGACTCACATGTGATCCCCATGTGGGATGAACTACTTTTAAAGCTTAAAAAGAAAACACCAAGCCACCTAACGAGTTACATCATTTATCTCTTAAAACACACACATGTTATGCAGCAAGGTGGTCCGAGAAACTAATCAGATCATCAGCTCTACTGGGAGAACCTGTGGTATACTGTGTATGTAATAATTTGTCATTCTCAGCTTCATGTTTTCATGTTTGCAGCATGTCAACAGTCTTATACCATGTGCTGTGCCATGGGGGCAGCTTAGAGAAATACAACAGTGTCCTGAATATACATGCAAAGCCCCGACAAATCTTGGACATCCTATGCTAGATTATTGGCAGATGGTAAACACTGCCACACAGACTTGAGCTGATGCTGTACGGGGAGAGGCTTACTCACAGTGACATGGCGGGCAGCCACTGATACTGCATGTGTTGTACAACTGATTATATGCGTCGCTAAAAGGGCAGCACAACTGTAGCAACGGGTCAACATGACCAAGAGACATGAATGAGAGGTTAATCTTACTTTGCTCTATAACAGTTTGTGGTTCTTCATATGCTGTAAATCTAAACGTATTGTTTAATTTGCCTTGGATTCAAATTGTAGTCAGTTAAATTTGCTTGTCAGAGGCAGAAAGTAACATTTACTTAGGTATTATGCAGACTGGTGCTATGAAAACACTTGTGCTTACATGTAATACTTGTATTAAAATATTAGAGTAGACTCTTGTGGTCATTTTAAAGAGGAAAAATGCCGTAATGTAAAAATAAGCCATGTACAGTCCAAGGCAGCAAATATAACCATCAAATCATTAAAGTGTATTTTTAAAACTGCTACTTATAATAGTTAAGAAGTTCATCATATCAGCCATGATATGATTAGTGGCAGACTCCACAGGTCTCAAATGGTTAGGCATTCACAGGAGATTCACAGGAAATGCATGCATGTATTAAACAGTGATCACAAAGACTTCCGTCCAAATGTACCGCAAATCTGAACCAAATTTCCAAAACTGGCAAAAGAAAAAGCTAATTCAAAAGGTCACAAAGCTCCATTCAAGGGTTTAATATTGCAGCATTGAAAATGCACATTAAAGCAGGTAGATGGAAAAGCACTTATTGCTTGTAATGTATCTAAGTGATATCAGCCACACTGATCACTGATGGCTCTATCAGAATTCTCTTTTCTGTGTTACAGTGTTAAGTTAGGGCCACTGGCGATCGCTGCTGCTGCTTCACATTAAAAGCCTTTTATGTGTGACAGAGTATTTTTCCACCGTGGCATTACAACGTTTATTTCAGTAAACGATCAGAATACTCCTCCCACCACAAGAAATACTTAATAGCTGACAGGCTCACAGTCCGGCGATGTTCCTTTCTCACTCAGAATTATTTCAGCACCTCAACAAGAAAGTCCTTCATACAAAGAAGAAACAATGATTGACTAGAATCCAAAATGGAAAAGGTGAACAAAATCAAATAACCGAACAATGCCACTGAAAACGTTGGCTCTGCTCGGCAAATACAAACAAAGACAAAGCAAGATGGCAGAGAGCAGCTAAGGGCTGGTACCCAGAGGAGCTTAGCCTGGCTGCTGATCCTTTCAAGCAGAACGGAGACAATGAGACGATTAGGCCTAAACTTGTGTTGAGCGTTCCAGTTTAGCACACCACCCACCGGTTGCCCTTAGAGACGCCACCCTCTGGTCTCCTGATGAGACGCGGGCCTTCGCCTCCACTACATTATCAAGTGACTGATTAGTCACGGAGATGGAGCGTGGTCCGCCGTGCGCACGTCACCGCCGGCTGTTGATTTTATGGGAATTGATGTTTGCTATCAGTAAACACTGACAGATCCGACAGAGAGGCAGAGGAAAGACTGACATGCATTTAAGTGGTACAGCTGAACTTCAGGGCCTCAGCCTTAGATTGTAAAGTCTGCGTTCATTTCTTCCTTGTAGATTTGCTTTGTAACAGCTGAGGGTAAACCGTGGATTAACCTCAACTGCATCCCGTCTCACTCGGCTTTCCTGCCGCAGCAGCAGGGGGATGTGTGAAGGCTCGGTGTGGAGGACACAGTGTTTAAAAAGCATATATTACTTCTTAACAGAGCAGACAGCGCAGGAGCCTGTTGAGATATCATCTTCCCATACATCAAACTGAGCATGGAGAGATGGAAGCGTAGGCCCCTCTCCTTACAGAGAGCCATAATTAAAAAGATATTGAATCACGTTGGGGCGAAACGACAATTCAAGGGGGAATAACGCAGCACAGAGAGTTTTATACTTTATCCAAATTAGCATTTTCATTTCTCCCATATAAGCTCAACTTAGTGTATTTTCCACCATTTCTATTTCCACTTCATTTGCATGGATAGGCCAGAGAGTGTGTGTGCACAAGCACATGTGGGTGTGAGGTGGAGATAAATATTGACCTTTTACGCTGAGGTTCCAAGCTATAATAACAGGGAAATTGCTCACAGCAAATGATGAACTGTCATCTGTGTGCAAATACACAGAGGCTCTTTGTACTAGTGGTCCAATTAACAGAAAGGTTAGAGACTGGTGAAGATATTTTAACAGTGTAATGGAAGGAATTCATTTGAGCATACTTTTGTATTTATGAGTATTTCTGAATTTCTGAATTGTTACACTTTATATTCTGTGTGCAATTCAAGCTGTTTCAGAAATATATGGATATACATCCCCGATTCGGCTAGATAAACTCTGGAAAAAGGCTTTTCCCGAAATACGCAACTCATCCTCCTCATTAAGAAAAAAATATTGAAAAAACGGATGCTTGAGGCCCAAACCATCTACAACTATCTTATCTGCTGCACGGTTCCACTTTTGATGCAGCAAAACCTTAGAAAACACACAACTGCATTTTTTGCCTTTATATCTGGATAATCTGTCAAATAGTGGAATCAAATGAATGCCAGTTTGAAGGTGTTCAGTGGCTGACTTTAATCGAAAATAAAGCCAGCAGTCACCAAGGACTTGCGCATTTGCACAAACCTTGAGCAAGTCGTGAGCAACCTGAAATAAACTGCACTCAGAAAAAAAACCACACTTGCAAGCTACTGTCATCTAACTGTGTGGCTGTCTAAAATGAGCATGTGTGTGAGTGTGTATGTGGGTCAGTAGGAGGTCAATGGCGGGCTGATGTGATAGAGGGCTGGAGGTGGATACAGACATGGGTGATGAATGGGATGTGATGAGATGCACAGCAGCATAGCTGGCCTATAGGCCACAGAGCAGGGCTAAAGCTTAATCGTTAAAGCACAATGGATCAAGGCAAAGGGCATACTGATTGCATCTGGGACATGTGTGTATGTGCATGTACTGGTATTATAATACTTGTGAGAACCAGCTGAGTAAATGAGCTCTTCATGGAAAGTTGGGACATTTCACTCCTCACTCAACAATCCTTACAATTGTTTGAAGTTCGTGGCAAGAATGAATCTACAATATATGGCTTTTTGCATGTTTTTACTCATTGACAGCATGAAACTCAACGAGCAGAGATGTGAGACTTGCTTTGGACAGGCCCTTCATCACCACGTCACCTCTATTTGTCCATCTTATTTAGTTTTAATTTTTTTGTCAAACTTGCATTATTGCAAGCAAAGAAATGAAGTTGGTGCCAGACACCACTTTGAAATCTCTTCCCTGATGGTGTATTTGAGGGCTTTGTCATTCAAGATTTGAGAGGCAGCTGCTAGACAGTGCTGCATTCACAAAATAAAGAAAATCAAACCCAGTATACAAACAGTAGAGGCAAACAAGAACCTTTCCTGTGGCATATTGTGAATTTCTTGCATTTGAGGGGGCTGCTTGGCAGCTGACTCTAAAGCATCAGTCCCAGTGTACCGTGAGCCTCGTAACACCCTGATTAAAGTGTGCATAATCGCATGGAGATAATTAACAATTAGTTATATTGCCTTGTAAAAGATTATTACACTTTTAAGCTTTTTTTTTGCATCAAATAAGTCTCTTGTAACAGTATCAAAACCCCTAACACCTGTTTTGACACATTATTTGATACTGTTAGAGCCTGATACCACTGAATCATCTGTCAACTGCTTTCCATTTTGTGCATGGACATATGGTGCTTTCCTGTACAGGGTTTAACGTATAATCATATTAAGTGAAATAGATGCACTGCCAGACAAGCTTTGCCCAGTTTGTATGTTTGTAGACGTCCATATATATATATAGACAGTACCTCTACAGTGCAGTTAACTGGATAGTAAAGGCAATGTTCATCAATTAAAAGAGATGAAAGAGCTCCCCCACTTCCCGATTGGTGGAGAGGTGGTGGGAAACAGACGAATACAGAACACACACAGTCAACACACACCAAGTGCTGCTACTGTTGCCTCTGTTCTCTCTGTCTGCCTGAGCTTATAACACTTGGGCTGCAGGGACCAGCATGGAGTTGGATGATCCTAGCCGCTGTACTGTTTGTACTCTGTCTACACCAACTTCCCTGCCTGCGACAGCGAGCAAACACCCACCTCACAGCTCAATATGCTTCCAGAGATCAGACCAGCAACCCCTCCAGCCCAAAAATAAGCAGAACGATTCTGCTCAGGGGTATCGAAAGCGTTTACAGTATCCATCTAGTGCTGTATAGCAACTATCACAGCTAATATATCCATTAATGTAGCTCAAATTGATGTTTGTTGGCTAGTTTTAATTTCAAGAAAGCACATTTCCAAACCCAGAAAAGTGGTCAACACATACAAATAAGAGACAAAAATGCTTGCTGTCAAGCAATTACATGTGTGAGCTACTTATTAGCGTAGTTGCAATGTGCAGACAATCTGCACCCTTTACTCTTTTGTATTTTGAGCTCAGCGCCTCCTGCGTCTACTTCCCCCCCTCTAACATCAGACAGCAAGGCTCCTTCTTTCCCTCAGCAGATTAAGTGTGGGCGAGGTAAAAAGGAGCAGAGCGAGAGAGAGAGAGAAAAAAGACGAGTCGGACCAATGGGAATAAGAATAGCCGCCCTGGCCTGTCTTACAACAACATGCTCTTATTAGACTCAATAACATCTCCAGAAACATGAGTACTCTGTAATTTTCTCTCAATGTCCATCTATCGCTCTTTCCTCTTCCCTCTCTCTCTCTCTTCGCCACCAGCAAGCGCTCTCTGCTCTGCCTATCTCGCTTCCTGTTGCTCTCGATCTATCTCACATTCTTTATCTTTCACACTTCTTACTTGTCCTCCGGCAGCCGCCACCCTTGCCTCTCTCATCTTCTCCACTTGTTTGTTTTCTGATCTCCATTTTCGCTGTGATACCCCCTTTCTTTTCATCTCTCGCTCTTCCCCCCCCCCCGTCTTAATCTACCACTGGCTAGCCTCTCGCTGTGAGAGTCTATTTGTAACCTCTCTAAAACCTCGGCTAGAAGCCCAGCATGTTCAAGCTACTTGTTTTTATTCCAATTGCACGGCATAGTCTTCCCATTTTCTTTCTTTGTTTTTCTCTCTCTCTCTCTCTCTCTCTCTCTCTCTCTATTTGTCCTCTATCTTTTTCTCATCTCTCCGTCATAGGATTTTGTAGCACTTCCACTGTTAAATTATATCTCTCAACCCCTCCTCCCTCCCATCTGTGTTATAAATAATGGTTGGATTAGGCTGACTTTTTGTTTTGCTCACTATTAGGGAGCGGATCAATTCCACAAATTGAGTGGATGGGGAAGCGAATGCACACACACACACACACACACACACACACACACACACATCCAGGCACACAGCCCCTCTGTCCTCCAAAATGCCACAGTGACAAAGACGACACAAACACAGGCATTGTCCTTGTTTTCCCACTGCTGCCCCTCTCCTTTCCCCTCATAACAGTCTCCTTCTCCTCCATTTTCCACATCCCTTTCTTTCAGCCTTAAGCCTTATGGACTTCAGTTGACCCCTCTCTGCTTCCTTCCTTTTCTTTCCTTTTGCTTCGAGTCTCGTTTGAGGCAATATATGAGCACAACAATGCACTTAATAACACGACTGCTCCTAAAAATACCAATACAATAATCAAAAATCACTGCTCACAATGACACTACGGTCCACTTACGGTAACTTGTTTTTGGAATTACAATTATTCGTTTTACAGTGCATTACTACATTGAAATAAAAGCCGGGTCTCAATAAAAGCTGAGGTAGGCAGTTCATTTTTTGCGTCATTGGACAAAAAACCCATAACAACCTTTCAGAATAGAGTAATTCAAGTGATTGGAGAAAAAAATAGACTGCAGTACTTCTTCTTGGCTTTTCAGGTTTTTAGAAAATCTATCCCATGAGGGGAGACCTTGACCAATCACAGGCCCTTTTACATCCTTTTTTATTTGCTGTTCTACAAATGCAAATGCTGGTGAAAGCCTGATCGAATACTGATGCTCCCAAAGCGGCTGTATGAGATGCACCATCACTTGACCACCACAGGCATGCTGGACCTTCCTCGTCACAGTAACAGTAATAAACACTTGGTTAACCTTCTGAAACAGCCACAGTTTGGTTAGGCGCCTAAGCCACATGGCTGGGTTTAGGAAAAGATGATGGT
The DNA here is from genome assembly GCF_042242105.1 of Pempheris klunzingeri. NCBI lineage: Eukaryota > Metazoa > Chordata > Actinopteri > Acropomatiformes > Pempheridae > Pempheris > Pempheris klunzingeri. Next base: position 13,527,774 of record NC_092034.1, read on the forward strand.
TTGGGTTCAAATAGGGACATTAGTCATGAAGATGACTCCTGGAATAAAGCCCGGTGTTTGAAAATAAAGCCTCTGATACAAGCCTGTTTCAAATAAATTCCTGGTACCCTCTGCAGGTGAGGTAAATAAAGGTACAGTATATCTAACCTTTTGTTTTCCTTTTTTCCCTCACAAAAATATTAAAAAGTAATACTCTTAAGAAAGGAGTTAAGAGTTAAATCTAACGTGGAGCGGAGTTAAGATGTTATTTTTGTATACATATACAGTATATTTGGTACAATAGGTAGAAACAATCATGAACTGGTTCTAGGTTTAACACTATTGAATTGAATTACTTGCATCTCCAGTAGAGAGTAGCAATATGGATTTTTTTATATACTCTCTGTGCTGCAGGTTATTATTGTAAGCGTAAGAAATGAATGTCAATGAAAAGCTCTCAAGCTATCTTGAGTATATATAGATTCACATGCATCCTTTTCCTTTGTATTTGAGTATGTCTATGAATAAAATGCAATCAACCATGTTCCAACGCTGCTCCTCATCTTCCTCCTCGCATGTCCTCACGCAAACCTCTCATTATGCCCAATCCACCTCCCTCCTTCCCTCTCTCTCGGCCTCTCTGCCCTTGCTACTTTCCTCGCTCCCATAACGATCTGGCCATTACTGGGGCCGCTGTTCCAGACCTGGTTTCACAGGGTGTCTGGGGTCTAATTGGGACTGAATGAGTGTGAATGTGTGTTGCTGTGAGGCCTCATTGACACAGGCTAGGATCCAGGGGGCATCCCCTCCGTAGAGATGTACTCTGAGCGAGTCTTTACATACAAACACACACTCAACCAATCGAACCTGCACTTACACGCATTTTTAAATACATAAAAGTGCTCACAGAGGAAGTGGTGTAAATATATGCATGTTCGGTTTAATTTTTGGAAGATTTTCTAATGGTTTTCTAATTTAGCTGAGTTTGGTCTGAGTAGTTTATTTGTAGGTTATCTAACTTTTATATCTGACTTATTATTTTACTTATGTGTACTGTAAACTTAATGTGTCTAACTGCAGGTTATATGTAAGACAAACATTCTTTGTGTGTTTTGGTATGTATAGATGTGCACAGTACAGTATATTACCTTGGGAATGTAATGTATTTTTTTCTATTTGTGGGTGTATGAGCTCAAGCAGGAGCAGCAGAGAAACAATAAATTGGGTGCAGGGAGTCTCTGCTGTCATCTCCATTCAAACACCAGTGTTCCCATTAAGTAATTCTGCCAGCTCCGCTACTACCCACCGCTCTCCATCTCATATATAACAATACCTCCGTAATTGGAATTCTGCTCCGACAGTGACAATACAATCCAGGTGAAAACACACAGCGAGCGCAAAGTGAGAAAGAGACAACACACCCTCAAAAAAGTAATGGCGAGTCAAAGGGAGTGAAACTTTTGTAAGTTAATAAAGCAATTTTGCTGAACATGTGAGTATATAATCATACGGAGGACTCACAGATCATGCAGCTTGAGCTGTGATCTCTGGGATCTGCCATACAGTGGCAATGCCAAGGGTGTGTGTGTGTGTGTGTGTGTGTGTGTGTGTTGACGTGAATACGCACATGCAGTTTTTCATCTGTAATCAAACATTTTTACACGCCTGGAGATTTTCCTGTTTGTGCTCCATGTCACGCAGGATGGGGGCTGTGGACTATCAGCAGCCATTTATCTGGTCTTGTCTGTCCTCACAGTTAATCTGATGCCGGAGTAGCAAATTCTGCTTGTAGGGCAGACCTGTCAGACCTTCAGCTCTGATTGGTTTGTGGAACTTAGGTTCGCCACACCCATATTTTCCCCATGTCCACGCAAGTAAAGAAAAATGCCTGCTGCTTGACACCGTGGTGTTTAAAATCGGGACTGTTGGATCGTTTCCACGTGTGGTCCCACTTGCTCACATCATGTCGCCTGTGACGACCAAGGGGCCAAAATGCACTTTTTCGGCTCCCCTTCCGAAAAACCAGTCAATAACAGTAAACCTGCCAAGAACATTTTCACCGGCTGAACTATCCATAAACACGACAACATCTCATCTTTGAACTACACCACTACCTGTTTTCAGTGTATGCAAGGGTTTGAAATGCAGCTGTTTATTAACATTAACATTAATCAATGTTGGCTTAGTCACCATTCATGCTGAGACGAAACATCTTAGATGCTACTGCTGTTTTTGTAGGCCCAGCATATTTGATTATGTTAAGTTTGACTGTAGGTAAGGACAAATGGATCTGCAAAATGAATTCATTCAGACACCATCAAATATCAACACTGCTTCCTAGTTAATGTAATTTTGCCAAATATTATAAAGGGAATTTAATTGCTACAGGGATTATGTTTAAAGTCAGTGCTTTTGAGTTTTCTTTAATATTTTAAAATGGTTTCATTCACTCTGTAATTTGATCTTTTGGAATTATTTTAGAATAAAACCATCAGATAAATGCCACATATTGTTATTAGCTCTGGAATCATATTCCAAACCTTTGTTCCCTGTCCTCCACTGCAGTGGGTAAATGTGAAACAACTTTTCATCACCTGTAGTTTTGATGGGGAGAAGGAGGCTGATTGGGGAGAAGGAGGCTGATTGGGGAGAAGTGACTGAAGAGGCATGTGACCACAGCTGCATACCGCATAGGGACGATACAGCACTTGTATAATGTTTGCTACTGCTCCCACTTCACAATGTGCTTGCTTCAATAGGTGTAACATATTTCAATGCTACCTTGCTTCTATCATATGCAGTATACTTGAATGTACATCTTAGCTTTCAAAACTACACATGATCCACGCATTAACTCTGAAACACTTCACTAATATTACTGATCTCACTAGTGCCTGCTGGGAGGTCTTCTCTGCAATACAATTTGACAATTCCAAACTTCATTTGTTTCAGTGAGCACTTTAAAGTTTATTGATTTGGATTAAATAGACCCATAATAGCTCTTGGCTAGCTCAAAGCCAGCACTGGGGTATTCACTGAGTTCCAGGAGTGGAAGAGGAGCTGAGCCAGCCTTCACTGTTGCTTCCCTCAGTCCCTTATAGCCATTACACATGGCAATAAACCCAGCCAAGTGCAAAACAAAAAAACTGTGTTGAGCTTTTTCCCAAGCACTAAGCTAGCTGACAGGCGACACGGCGCCAACTAGATCTCTCTTTGCTCGTCTCTTTCCTCCTCGCCCGCTGTCCCGCTCTATCTCTCGGTACCTTCCGATCCTTTTCATCTTCATCCTTCCCTCAGCCTCCCTCCTTCCACTCCTCTTCACTTTCTTTGTCTTGTCAAAGGATTTCAAGCTCAATAAAATACTATCTGTCAGCATGCGAAGGAGTAGGTGTATTCGACACAATATTGACACAACCTTGACACGACGTGGGCCGAGCGGCAAGGTAACTGGGAGTCAAAGGGAGCTTCAGCGGTAAATAACCGACAGGCCCACCGAGAGACAGAGTGATAGAAAGAGACAAGAGATTGAGTCTCTGTAGTAATGTTAAGATAAAGTTGGTTTGACAGTACTGTTGATCCTTTCCTGCAGAAGATTCTGTTTCGCTCTGTGCTGGGCTTTTTTGTACCGTGCCGAGTCGTACTGTGCTATTCTATTCGTTGTCACGCTAGTGTGTGCGTGCTTTTCCTGCACCAGGGTGTCCTGTTTTGTTGATTTATTTAGTACTTTCACATGGTGAGCTGTTCAATTCTGCTCTGTTCTTCTTCCTTCTGCTCCTTACTGTTTTGTCTTTCCAATCTTCTTTCATCTGTTTTCCATATATTACTCAATCTTTTCACCACGCCACCTCGTTCCATTAGAAATCCTTTTATAAAGTCATTTGTACTCGGCACGTAAGAATGTAAAAATGGTGGAATAAATAATAGAATGGATGCCGGCCTCCACATTTGTCATTGCTGATTGCTCATGGCCTCCTTGTCCTTTTGTATTTTCACAATTTAGAGATTTGGCTGTTATGTGTCTTGCACAGTACATTGAATATTGCTGTGTGTGTTCATGGTGAAAAGCCTACAGGAAATTGAAGGACTTAGCAGGAAAGCATCTCCCTAGATGCTCTTAATTATATGAAAAAGACGAAACGTGCCAAGTCTCCGTCCTTGCATAGCACTGTTTTCAAAAATGAGGGTTTGTGAGCGAGTACTGTAACGGGGGGGGTTAGAGGAAACATGTGCGTCTGAGAGCACAAACAGAGGAGCTGATATGGAGAGTTGCTGCATTGCCCACAGGCCGGCATCTGTTAGCAGAGTTATAACCAGACTGGAAACACCACATAATACAGAGAGACAGAGAGAGGAGAGGGAGGAGGAGGGGGAGGGGAGAGAGTAACAGGCAAAAAGAGGAGGAAATTGAGAAAAATACATTGATGCAGACAAAAAAACTGAGTAGAAACAAAAGCTTGTATCTGTCTCACACAGGCGACGACAAACTCTTAATATTCCTGCACACCATCTACCATCTTGCCATCCAGGAGAGCGCTTCATGAGTGTCTTGTATTGTTTCCTGCTGAAGTGTCTCTATGATAAGGCTCTCTGGCGTCTTTCATCTAGCTCGCCATCAACAAACACAAAGCATCGAGTCTCAGCTTCCTCTGGCGTCACCATCGCTCTGACTAATGCTCCTTTATGTCTTTCCATCCATTTTTTTCCTGTCTTTCCCTCTTCAGACTTCAACCACCAAAAATTATCTCTGGCAGCCAAGAATATCTATTTTTCCTGGGAATACTGTCTGACACCCAAGTCACTGTCAGCTATTATGCAACACGTTTGATTACGAGGCATTCATTGAAAGCCGATTCAGTAAACCAGGCTCACTTGTCCACTTTTTGCAGAGCTAGTGTTACGGACAGTTAATCAAAAGCCTGTTTGATACAGAGCCATTGTTTTGCTTTGAGAACATAGTGGTCAGCAGGGACAGAAACTTTTACAGATAAAGTTTAACAAGCATTTGGTGGCTCTGTCTTAATTTCAGACCCCGCATGCTGTGTAGTTTCAGAAAAGGCTGTTTACTATAAACTGGACGAGATAAATAATCTCCTTATTATGAAAACAAGTAATAAGTAATAACATGAGTATGAATGCTGACAATGCTCTACAGAGCTGTAAATACTGAAACCTTGTCACTGGTGTTTAATTCACCCATAAAAATGTGAGTCAGCGGTTTGTGTGTGCAGTGATTTTGGAGGCATATACAAGCAAAGAGCATCGATAAATATTACTTCCAATGTGACTGCATGACTGTATCATGTCATGTATCAACGCCTATAAAATAGAAATATATATTTCATACATCTCATCACACCAGCTAGTGAGAGTGGAGAGCCTTACTTATTTCAACGGCTTTTTTGCCATTCTTTCTCTTCCACATATTGCAGTTGAGAGTTGTACAACAGTAATGCTGTGGGCTTTTGCTGTGCACATATTCTTACTGATCTAATACTTTATTCTGTTAGACAGACTGTATTATGCTGCATTGAACTAATCTGACCTCAAACACTGTGTCTTTTTGCTGTATCTTGTCCTGTGTGTAGATCAGAGTTAACTTACAGAAACGACAACTAAGTCCTAGCTTTCATTTTTGAAGACTAACATACTGTGGTGGTATTCTTCCTAATAATATAGACAATATGTTATTTATAGTTAGTTATAGGTGATGATCTAGTTTGAGGTCAGTAAACAATGTACGTCTGTCAATTAAAGCTATCGGGCTTTCTTCTTCATAAACTTGACATATATTCTTAACATAATTAAGGTCTGGTTTTCTGCTAGTAATTCTAGAAAAGATGTGCTTGCTGTGAAGTAAACAAACTTTTAAAGCTGCGTCAATCAAAAGAATTTTTTATATAAACAATGAATCAAATGATAATGTGTAATGTGAAAGTTGTCGCTCACAGTAACAAACCAACAGATAATAATCACCTGACTCTGCATTTCCTCTCAGACCTGCAGAGCAGTTTAGTGTCTTTTAGGAGAGAGTTTTGGTTTTCCGGCCCACTACTCCACTCTTGTCAGCCTTGTTTCCAGCCTTTTCAGAGAAAAAGGTGTTAGCCCATTTATTTATATAGGTTCCAATCTTATGCTTTGATAATTGGTGATGGACAATCCTTTTTTTAACATTTGGATTGAGGGCTAAACTAAAAAGGAGGAACAATTTAACAATAAATAGCTGATGGTGGTTATCTATATATCAATTATAGGCCAAAAGTTACCTAGTTCATCACTTAAATTAGGAAAGGTTTTTCCAACAAGTTTAAATTTGTATGATTCGTAAATAATTACAATTTCGTCATGCATAGGAAATTAAAAGTAAGCCTGAAATTCATTATAGATTATTACATTTCTGTCTAAAGAAAGTGAGAGGAGCTGCATGCAGTAAAACAGCCGGTCTGCATAAAACGTCTATGGCCTTGTTAGCCTATTCTCCTTTATTTGTATTGAACATCTAGACACAGAAACATAGCTCCATTTGATCTATGAACTTATTACCCTGACTAGCTGAGGTTATGCGTTAGCAGCAAACATTAAGATAAAACCATAAAATCAAGTGAGTCGGTAACCCCTGCAGTACTGAGGGTTTGCCAGCATTAGTAGCTTATTATCAGAAAGGCAGCAGTGACAGATTCATTTAAGGTAAATCTAAACCTTTCACTGCTTTGTTTGATTAATGATAGCAAATATTATACTGTAATTAAATACCCAGTTAGATGGTTCATATTCTTATCATCACTAGCCATGAGGAAAATTGACTGCATTATTGGAAAAAGCCAAAGCCTCTTTTGATCCGTCACATCATTTACATGCTTCATGTTTTATTAAAGTGAGCGACATTTTGCCTTGAAAGGATGATAGACATTTCAATCAGGAGATGGAGTAATGAAAGAAAATCATCTTTACAATATTCAAAGCAAATACAGTGACATGATCTTCCTCTGTTTTCTTCCTCTGTACTTTTCCTGATGTATTTCTCTTTCGGTTTCGCTTTCAAAGACCAAGTGGTCATGGAAGAAGATTTCAGAATGCAGCACGTGGAGCTTCTACTGTCATTCGTTGGTGGCTGATCTCGATTGGCAGAGAATCAAGGGATCCTGCATTTTAAAGATATCATGTGAGGAGTCTAAAGTGACTCGCTGAAGATTGCACATCACCGGAATCTGCTGAAGTACTGCATAATGCCTGCCTCTCCAATAGTAACCTCCTGTAGCTCTCCTCAATCTCCCCTTTTCCTCTTTTTAGAATGAAAATAATGAAGCGGTGAAGAGGCAGAGGCAGCAGAGGACGGCTGATTTGAATCCCCCCCACTGTGTCGTGAGTGTAAATGTAATTTTGATATTATTTAAATTTTTTCTGACAGATTTAAAATGAAAAATACCTAACCTACAGTACTATCTGAAGACACGAAGATACTCATTTCTAATTACTTTTTCCACCGTTGAGTGGCACAAGCAGAGTAATGCCTACTTTCAGGAGTCATTTCGTTTTGTTCAGAGTTAGAGGGTAAGTGAACCGTGCAGCTGAGGTCTGGACTTCTGGAGAGCCGTGTGCAGTCACCGAGGCTAACTTCGATGCTGGATGGTCGGCAAAGCCCCACAAATTGTCGTTCTGCCTGCTTTCGCAACCATAATGTCTTGTTTTCTTTTTCTACATGCGTTCAATACAAAAGAAGCGATGTGTGTGTGCGTGTGCCTGGAGACTTCTAACAATTAAAGCAGTGCATTACTGCTGATGTCATGTTGTAATATAAAACTTGCTCCTTTCTTTCATGAGAGATTAAGCAAATATTGCGTCGCTTTCTCTCTTCATGTCCTAACATTTCATCTGATTTTTATTCTGAAGCGATAGAAATCATAATCACAGATACAGGTGAGATGCTGATCACATTGTTACAATTTACATTACATTGCACTGAGCGATTAGGTTTTAATAGAACATTTTCTTAGAAGGGCATTTGTATTGTCTGGCCCTGTTTACATTGCTGTGTGTGTGTGTGTGTGTGTGTGTGTCAGAGAGAGGTGACATTGTTCCTGGCAGAAATATGTTCCAGGTTTGGGGCTCAGGTGGCTCTGGTTTGTCTCTGATCAGAGCTGACACACAGGATGGCAGAGGAACACACTCTCCCTGTCTCTTTCTTGATTTAGCTCAATCTCACTCTGGTTTGTAATCCTCTCCTCACACACACACACACACACACACACACACACACACACACACACACACACACACACACACACACACACACACAGAGCTGGGCTGTAAGCTCTATCAATCTTTTTGAACATCGACACTGAGCAGCACTGCGGCCAGGCAGCCTTTGCTCTCACACCTGATGCAGAGCAGAGAGCGAGCCGCTGCAGCTGAATGAAGTCATCTCGCTGGCTGGAGGACTGCTGCTTTATTTCTTTGTTGTGCTTCTTGGGTGTACAGTATGTACTTTTTACTTGAATAGAATAGGTTATGAATAGGTTTCTGCACGGCCTAGAATATGCTGCTTCAAAGCATGCCAAATTTGAAAAGGATGTTGATACACAGCTGAAAGAATGAGGACAAAATGGTGGACAAAATGGATGAACTGATTGTGCCGGCCGCTGCTGTTATCAGATAAAAGCTGGCCGTGGGTTTTTTTTCTCACTGAATTATATCGCTGGAAATTGTCCGGAACGTTAAGGATGGCATTTTGTTGGCTAGGAAAATAATTAGGGAGGCAGGTGAGGAGGGTTATTGCCAGTTAAATGTAAGACTATAACAGTTTCTGCACTCCGAATCTGCTTTCTTACACTGAAATCTTTATTTGTGCAACAATTCAAACCATTGCAGGTCTTTGACAGGTAACAGTGCATTGCCTTAGGGTGGAAGACTGCACGTCAGGCTTGGAGAATGTGTATGAGTCATTTCCAGCAGGAAAGATGTAACCAAATGGTCATAGTGAAAACAACCGACTGTGTGTGCTGTATTAGTGTATTTTTACACAGTGCAACGATTACTCTTTATCTATTTCCAGGTGTTGCAAGTTATGTTCTATTGATGACTTAGTTGAAACACACTGTGCTGTGTTTCAATAAATAGTCTCTATCTGCTCCCTGATTACCAGCAGAGCCGAAGCTGCTAATGAGGACAGCTGTATAGCTTCTGTAAATTAGGGAATTTTAACAAGTTGAGGAGCAGTTTGCATTCTACAGTTAAATGTGACTCATTTTAAAGGCTGGTTCTGCTACAGTTTTAGACTAAATGTACTTAAAGGTCCCCTCTAGACACGTTTCAAAACAGAAATACTCTGATTGGGAGAATAATTTGTGTCTGACTTGGATGTTCAATTACCTCATTGAATATGCTTAAAATAACATGTACTTATTCTCTCACACTGAAAAGCTTTAACTGTCCACACTCCTCTTGTGCGTGGTGCATAATGGACCATAACTGTTTCCACACTAGTTTTGACATCTCAAAATCCTGCTTGTATACATCCTTGTGTTTAAACTTTAAGGCGAGCACATCCAACTGAAGCAACAATAAGCAAAGCACATTTTTGAGCAGAGGGGCACTTTAAATGTGACTCTTTTTATGCAAAATATAGTAAGATACATTATAATAGAGGGATTCAGCATTTCTACAATAGAATTATATGCCAGGAGTGTGGAGAAGCGCTTTGAAACAGCATTAGGCCATCAGACATTAACCATTTAAAACTCACTGATAAACAAAGGAAGAAAATCCTAGAATTTTTACACTTTACATGCTGGTCATTCATCTTATTTTGCATTTTTTCTATGGATGGGCTTTTACTGGAAGTCATGACCTCAGTATTTCTACAATGTGGCCCTGATACCACTGTAACTAATGGGACTGGACAGGAAGTCAAATCCAGTATGTCTTGTAGGAACAGGTTCTTTCAAGCTACATGTCATCTGTAGTCGCGTAAGGAGATTATCTAAAGCAAGCTATCTGTTTGTATCTCCTTATGCATCCAGTTTTTTAATATCTGTAGCTTTATCCTTTCGGTCTCTGTTCAGTGACTGGGTCCAGTTTTTCCCCTGTAGCTGTGCTGATTTCCAGTTTGGGATTGTGCTGTTGAGTAACTGTAATGGGATTAGCAGTTTCCAATCAAATGAGGTTAATTGTACATTGTGACGAGGGATGAAAGGCATTTTTAGAGGAGGAGGGGGAAAGCGTCTCGACCGGGCTTGACTGCCTCGACTGCTTGCTGACTGTGGCAGCTCAAAAAGTTGTGTCTGTGCCAGCGCGTTTGATCACCAAGAAAATCCTCTTGTGTCAAACTTCCACCGACTCCCAACTTCAAAAAATACCCCAAATCAAAGAGCATCACGGAGCAAGAAAAAGATTCACCCGCACAACCCTCAAAATAGCATAAAGAGAAATATGTATCAAAATATCATCAGTCATCTTTTTCTCCAAGAAACAAGTCCAAAAGAACAAGGGAGGAGGGGGATGAAAGTGCAGATAAAATCACCTCCCCAGTGCATGTGCTGCAGGTAGGAGATAAATTAACAGCAGGCTGTGAGTTCTGTGTCCTCATTGTAGCAGCCGATTGAACCCAAATCTTCCACAGTGGGGCACAAGTGTCCTTGGATGTCCCCAATTTTTTTCCTCCCCTGCTTGATTTGATGTTATCATCATTGACTTGGAATAAGACTAGCTTAATATTTGTGTAGGTCCTTACTCAATAGCAATTTCATCCTTGAGCCGGGGATTGAGGCGCAATAATAATGCACCTCATTGTGTAAGCTGGTCTCAAAAGGTGCTATGTTGTTCGGTGACAATGCCATTAGTTGGCCAATGTATTTTCAAGGGCACAGTGGTGATGATGATGTCCGAGGCTCTCTCTTGTCTGAGAGCCAGATAAGGACCTCTGGAAAACACACACAACTGCCTGTAGATGACTTTATAATGAAGGGTATCTGGGTCCCATTAGCCGGGCGTTATGATCATCCAAGGTTACATAAGGCTAATGATTTGCATAAGAAAAACAGCTTTTAAATTGCAACGGTCAGCACATACACTTACACCAACACATCGGTATGCATCTCATATCCAAAGTCCCACCTAAGAGATGTTTGACTTGTGTGTGTGTTTTCCACTCTATTGTATGTGTACACATCCCCCAAAAAGACTTCAAAACAAGAAAAAAGGAAAAACATGCAACAAAAATACCTTCGTCTCGAGGCTTGTTCATTGAAGATTCATCATGTTTTTTTGTGAGCGGACCTAGGGTTAAGAAAAAAAGGGGGGAAAAAGAGAAAAGAGAAAATTCAAAAAAGATTACTGGCAAAAACGGAAAAAAAAGAATATCAAAAAAAGAAAAGAAGAAAGAGCAAAAAGGACAAATCAGCAAGAGTTCATGGCTGCTTATTGTTTCGTTTTTTTTTTCTTTAAAAAGAGTACAAAAGCAAAAACAAAAGGCATCACAGACACAGATTTATCACAAGAAAAGACACAAGATCAAAGAAAACTGTTTTTGGATGTGATTTCCTTCTCTCCCCCTGCAGAAGAAAACGGCTGCCATTGTTTATGGTCCCTCTTTCTCTCTCTGCTTTAAACTCTGTTTCTTCCCTGAGCCTAACTTTTATTGGGAGCTGGGTGGGTGGGTGGTGGGTATATAGGGTTGGTGAAGGAGGGGAAAAAGGAAATGTGGAGTAATAAGGCCTCTGTGATTTGAAGAACAGGACCCAGCCCTTTCCTCCCACCATATGAGCAGAAAAAAGACACATTTTTTAAAAAAGAACAGGCAAAGAAGAGGACACCTTTAGGAAGAATGACGGGTTTGGGTCCTGATGCTCAAACCCCCAAAATGATAACGCTGACCTTTCAGCAGTGAGAGCACACAGAACATTTTAAAGGGCTGTTGCACAACATTAGTCAATTAGACCCATTTAGATAGACACACTGAACACAAAGACACCTTTAATTGGACAGCCACTGGTAAATACACAATGACCCTGTAATGGTAAAAGGCATGTTAAACATGTTGCAGATAAAATAGGGCACAGGTGCTCGTGTGTGTGTGAGTGAGTGTGTGTGTGTGTACGTGCATGTGTGTTTGTCATTACTTATTGTTTAAACCAAAGAGCTATTCCCCAGGCGGGTAAATAATTACATAGCACAACAGCAGTGTGTCAATTTAAAATGAAAAGTAAGCGTGACACTAATTGCGCAGAGGAGTGCAGGTAAAAGGTGAATGTAATTTGATCCCCATCTGCCCACTGGCTGCTTTTGGTAAATTAAAAGAGTGACAGGGAGGAAAAGAGATGGAGAAGAAGAAGAAGAAGCAGAGAGAGAGAGAGAGAGTGGGAGAGATGCACTGGTAGGGAACAGACAGAAAAAGAACCTCTTCTCTTCCGCCCCTCTTCATTACCTCTCTTTCTAATTTGTTTATGAAATGCTTGCGTCTTATTCGAGGAGCCATCAACCCTCCTATGTGTTCCTATACTCCTCCTCGTAGAGTCCAAACCAGGGAACGGGGAGTTTCAGAAAAAGAACATAAAATCAGATGGGGTCTTGTTTCCTCACACCTGTCATTTTCCTTTATACGCTTCATTCATGCATCACAGAAAAGAGACAAGTCACAAAAGCTACATGTGTGCACTACACACTTCACCTGTCAGAAGGTGACTGTTAGTAGAAAACACTCTTCACCTCGGCACTCAGAAAGTAAGTACAACAACACTCTTCACCTTTCATCGCTTTCATCTGATCAATCCACTTTGGGAACTTTGGGCAAAGAAACTGAATTTTCCTTCGTGAAATTTGTGAGAAAAACTTCATCAGGGTGTTGTACGGAATGGGCAAAAGCACCGTCCACGAAATGGCTGAATATTTGTGAATCACCCAGTGGGAGTTGGACACATGGGTGGCCAGCCTTGACAGGATGTGACACCTCCAGTGCAGACGTTTCAAAATAAAAGTATAAAACATAATGTTACGTCGACTCACAGAATACACAATGTACAACACGGTTAGAATGTAAGACCTGTGAGGAGAACACAACCCTGGTTGAAAGCTCTGAGAAAAATCGAGTGAGCAGACCTTTGAGTTAAGATTTGGTGGTTCCGATAAGTCTGTAAGTGTTATTTCTTTGTCTTTGATAGGAGTGTCACCATATCCCTTGAAAAATCTGATGTATAAACTACTAAATGTTTTTGCCGGATATGTTTAGTAGAAACATAACTACTACATATTTTGGGGTTGATGGCAGAAAGTTTGACGCTGGCGACCAGGGTTTGCATCCAAGGCGTTGTTAGGTTTAAGTGAGTGTTTGAGCCAAATTTTGTGACGATCCATCAAGCACATGTGGATGTATTGCACTGGAAAAGTGGATACATCTGACCTCCTGGTGGCACTGGGTGAAAAGTCAAGGGATCATCAGCATCATTAGGCTTCATCCTCTGGGGACTGAGAATGTCTGTACAAAACGTCATGGCAATTCATCCAAAAGTCGCTGAGCTATCTCTGTCTGGACCAAAGTTAACACATTAACAGCCCAACATTTCCACCCACAGAGCCAGTGTGGCTAAAAACATAAAGACAGATAGGATAGAATTTAAAGACCCATGAGAATATTAAGAAGTAGAACACCATGATGACGATTCTCTGTTCCTTAAAGACACAGCTGAGAACACATTCTTTCCTTTGGACATGAGGGCAGACTTTCTTCTACGGGACAAGACTTTTCTAGAAATAAATGCTGCCTTGGAGTAATTTCTGGAATTTTAAAACACATGGGAAACTTTTACTTTGACAAAGTAAAAGTGAGCTGTATAATAGTTAGTAGCAGCAGTAGCAGTATACAGTAGCAGTATACAACCTGACAGCTCACGTATATGATGTTTGTTTTGGTATTTCAAAACCTGAAAGCTGATATTTCTAATGTTTTCTATGGTATTTATAACCGGAAAGCAGAGTTTTATGGTATTTTCACTAGTATGTATCACCTGAAAAATCGGGTAAATACTGAATGAACACTGAATGTCTTCTTGACCTAGGAAAACAGTTGATTTACAAAAAAAAAAGAACATCTTAGCTCAAGGTTCTGGATTAGCACATGGGAGAAGTTCTTCCTCAGGGTTTTCTGCCGGGAAGCCTTTGGCTAACCTTAACCCCTAATCCTAACCTTAACCATGGATTTCTGTGAGGAAGGCTTTTTAACTCAAAGCCCTCAAGGTAAATGTCTCCCATGTGCCCTGGATTTTCCTGAAGCTTTTTCATTCTCAGCGATGAAGACCTGAGAAAACTGGTCTATGAGATGTAGCTACCAGTCGTTAAGATAATGCAGCATAATTGTTTTTTAGCAGAAACTCATCAGAATAAAAATTGATCTGCAGCAACCTCATTGGCTCACTGATTATTCCATGAGGGTTGTGTAATATTGGCGACACACAACGCAAAACAACTATAGGTACATGTTATTGAGTGATACACATCAAAATTATTTGCTAAAAAGTTTTTCAAGTGAAGAAACCAGGATTTTTTTGAGTGGGGGGGTTGGTGGGAAGGGAGCGAATTGGGGAGAGCAAAAATCAAGCCACCATTACTGGCCCAGAAACATGCTGAGAAAAAGTGTAAAGACTGAGCTTGATTGACATCCTTTTGCAATGAGCGGGCGAGGAGCCTAGCGGAGTGAATCAAGCAGAGAGAGAGAAAAAACAGCTGGTTTTCTTGACATTTTAAGACTCTTTTCCCAATCAAAGGAGCTGAGGCGACAGGGGCATGTGCAATTTGTGAAGAACCATACCCCAACTCCCATCAACCCCCTCCACACCCACACACACATACCTATCTGCGGCAAATGCAATTATAATACACCCAGAGTAGGTAGAGGTAGTGGATTTTCCTGACTATTTGGCTAAAACACAGACATCCAGAAAGATATATTATAGTTTTTGGAGCTAAAAAAAAAAAGACTTAAGCAGTTGTATGACGTATGTACTTTTCCAGATGTTGTAGCCAGATGTTATGCCATGTATAAAGTAGCTGCTAAAGACTATTTTCGACCTTAAGTTGTTTACACCCTCTCTCCCCTATAAAGTCTCTTTCTTTTATCCTCCTCTCTGTGAAACTGTTTTCTTCTTTCTCTCCTTGCGTTTGGCCGTGTCTGTGTTGCCGGCCGACTGCAGCTCACTTTGAAGCTGGTTACGTAAGGCTTCACTTTGGCTCCACTTCTCCCGACGGCCACACACACACACACACACACACACACACACGAACGTCACGCTTACACATCCTCGCACAGCCACATACAGACACACAGCACAGGCTGGAATGCAAGAGGCGTGGAGATGCACAGTCATACACAGGATGAAGCAAAAATTAGAGGATAAAGAGAATGAAAGGAGACGAAAGAGAGACATGGTGTTTTGTGTTAATGCACTTATTGAACTGGAAAGACAGACTGAGCATGAGAGTATTTCTATCTTCGCTGCCCTTCTGTGAGCTCCTATATGCTGTGTGTACCAATCAGAACAGAAAAGCTTACTTTTACTCCTACAGGATGTCACTATTTGCTCCTTCATTGATGAAAAACTAAAGCAAATACCAACATGAAGCATGTTATTAAGGTATTCGGCCACTTCAGTGCTAAACATACATTCTCCAAGTGTGTGGGACTCTACTGGAGGGATGGACGCCATTTCCCTAATTCTGTGTTTTGATAATTGTGGTGATCCTAATTTGTCACTTGTAAATTCTTTGACTACATAGTATTTTACAGCAATGTGGCTACAGCTGAGCAGTAACATGCTAAAGTTTAAGGCACAAAAATGAGGATGCTTTGAAAACTAATGCCATGAACAGTTTTTAGGTATCGATCGACAGCATACAAAGTGTCCAGTTTTTTATGGTCCTCGGCTGGTTGCTTGCTTCTGTCCCGTCACGTAATGCCAGACTGACTTGATGATGTTGAGCTGTTGCAGGGGACAGTTCTTAAATACTCTCAGTGTATGAATGAATGTTTGGGGCCATTGTCATGCTGAAAAATCGATCAGACAACTCCTTGATGATATTGCATGATGGCTAATAATCATATCTATGTAATCCATGGCACTGAGAACGCCACTAATTCTGACCAAATCTGCAGCTCTGCCCCAAATACAGCCTCAAACCTGCAGGGAGCCATCACCAAGCTTCACTCTTGCCCGTAGACACTCATCCTTGTAGCACTCTCCTGCCCTTCGGCGAACAAACTGACTCATCAGTCAAGAGCACCTGCTGCCGCTGTTCTACAGCCCAGTTCTTGACTTTTTTGTGCATAGGTGAGTTGCCTGGCTTCGTTTCCATGTCGGAGGAATGGCTTTTTGGCTGCAAGTCTAACCCTAACCCGTGAAGACCACTTCTCAATCAATCAATCTTTATTTATGTAGTGCCAATTCATAACAAATGTTAACTGAAGATGCTGTCCATGACGAGCAGGTCAAACAGAACAAACTCTTTAATTAACAGAGCCAACGATTCAATAATCCAAAATTAAGGGTTCAAGAATCCCCACATGAGCAAGCGTCCTCTGACAAGACTTCTCTGGACTGTAGATGGGTGGACCAGTGTCCCACAGGTCTCTGAACTGAACATTTATTAAAACCTATGATAATAAGCAACTCTTTTTTTCCCACAATATTTTGAATTCTGCTAATGTTTCTGGTGTGCATTGGCTTAATTTTCAAGGTAACAATCTTAAATCTAATAAATGTGTTGCAGTTTTCTTTTATTAGACATTGATGTATTCCTACTGAACATTGAAAAAAGCATTTGAAACTATATCCTCCATCAATGTCAGTATTTTGATTCCTCTCATTTCACAGTCAGTCATTATATCATGTGACTTGAGGCAGACAGTAGCCCCCACATAAAAAAGAGGCTTATTTCTGTGTTTATGAGCGAGCGTGTGTTTACGTGTAACAAATGTTTATGTGCAGGCACAGGAGTAAGTAGGTGTTGAGCAGCTCATTTAGGCAATGTGTGCCAGTCTGGCATGATCTACGAGGAAATGGAACTGTGTCTGACAGCTTGTGAGTGAGCGTCGACCATGAATGATGGACGCTTGTTCAAAGTTGCACAAAGGACTGCGTGCGTGTGTGCGTGCGTGTGTGAGGGAGAGGAAAGAGATGGGGACATTGTCATTGTCCTAGAGCTAAAACACTGAAGAAAAGTGCAGTGAGTAACTCAGTAAGAATTGTGCACGAGTGTGTGAGTGTGCGTGTGCTTGCTTGTGCGTGTGCTTGCATGCAAGAGCAGGTTGTTGATTAGTAAGCTGAATGCGTGAGATGTGACTGCGGCTCGTCTACCCACCCACACCACTGCAGCTGCCTCAGTCACCAAACTCTGCATGTGCGCGCACGTATGTGTGAGCCGTGTGTGCAGGTCGCAGATGAGTAGCTAAGATGAGTAAGATGTGACTACATCGTAAACAACGGTGGAGTTCGTTTTCAGATGAATGGCAGTTAAAATAGGATGTCGTGTGAGCCAGCCAAGCGTCTGTCCTTTCAGGTGATGCTCGCCATTCACCCGTCCCAGATAATTCTAAATGGATTTGTATAGTCGTCATTAGTCACCCTGTCACAATTAGTTTTCTGCTGCTCTTGTATCATTAAGTCTCAATTCGGTCCTCTCAATTAAAGGATGTGATTTGTGTGACTGTTTATCAGACAATGCTGCCAAGGCGGAATACATAATGTGAAGATGTTAGCCCAGCAAACGAGAGGCTCTTTAAAATGGCAGCACATGAGTACTGTTACCTTTAATGTAAAAAAATATGCATATGCCCTTGTACATGTTCTGTACATGTGTCCTTCTGCTCTTTGCGATCAAAGGATACAATCTTCCAGCTTACTTTGTGCTCCCGTTGAGTCACAAGACTTTGTATGAGGACGACAGGGGCTTTTCTACTTCCAGCCTGTCTGTCTCACTCAGTGCACAGTAACCTTGCCTGTAACAACATTAAGTGAATAATGGGCTTTTTGGGGACTTCAAAGTTATAGGACAAAGACAGATGAGTCTGCCATGATAATGTCCCAACTTGTTCAAGCAGCAGCAGGAAAATGGCCACAGCACCAGTTTACCATCCCAGCAGGTCTACCAGAGGGCAACACAGACATGATGGGGGCTAAATAGCTGCTGGTTGTGTGGTGGGTCTGTGGGCTCTTGTCTTGTGTAGCATAACTGAAATTAAAGGCTTGGCTCTAATCTGTCAAACTGTTTGCCACACAATTCCTGCATATGTTGGGGGTGTAGAAATGTAAAAAAAAAAGAACTGCAACAGAGCTGCACTCATTAAAAAGTTTGTTAATATCAAAATTAAAGAAGTGTTTGAAAACTTTGGGACTATGCTGCCCATCTCCTATTTTCAGTTCTGCCTCCTTTCCATCCTTGTTTGGGGCTATGAGAAGTAGATTTGTGTGTGGTTGAGCCGACTTTGGCTTGTTATAGTCTCTGTCTACATTCATCTCTGGAGAGTACAAGCACATAAAGAAAGGATAAACTAAATATGTGCAAAAGATTCTGCAAATGTATCGATGTATTTATATCCGTGTACCACAAGGGTTCTTTCTGAGGCATCAACTGCTGGAATAAATAACTGCTAAAACAAATCCATGAGGCTGCTGCCAGCTGCACCAGCTGGAATTCGGAGGCATGTTTTTAGGGTCAAAAATAATACAAAAGGAAAAGTTCTATTTCTGTGGATAAACAAAGATGTTCAGATTCACAAGCGTTGAGACATTATTTATAATGTGTTTATGGTTGAACAATTGTGTATTAATGTGTCGTGTTTTGGTTCTGGAAAAGTTGCACTGGTCCCCAAACTCCACCGGGCACAGCAACGTTTTATTCCAGCTCCATCACAGCTGCTGGAGATGATCGGCTGCCTTCGCTGCTGCTCGCGTTTTATTGACGACCGGTCCGAAATGAATATTTAAAGATGCAATTCACGTGTCTTTCTGTTTCTGGCACTGCAAAACTTGTCTTCCCTGTTTATTTCACTTCCCCTTACAAGTCTGTAAGGCAGGGAGAACACGACGAAGAAGTTTTCCTTCTGCTAATACACTCTACAGACAGAAGCTCAAGATGAGGTGACATGGTACGAGGGAGGTTACTGTGTTTTGAGTGAGACAGACAGGCTAGAAGGAGAAAAGTCCTCATGCAAAGTCGAGTGACTCACCAGCAGTGAGCCAGGAGATTGTATCCTTTGATCGAAAAGAACAGACGGACACACATACGGCGACACACACACAAGGGCACGTGTAGTGTTTTACAATAAAGATAAAAAAGGTATCCGTGACCACGTTGATCATAACATTTGGCTTGTGAGAGTCCAAGTGACGGAGCAGTCATATGACACAGCCTTATCCAGGGGACAGCTGGGGACAGCATATGCTTTAAATACGTATAAACGGTCTGTATCTCACTACAGTAAAGGGATGAGAGCAGTGTGAATATGTGTCTTTCATTCAAACAGCTGATCTGACACTCACTCCGATCTCCACAGACTGTGGAGCTGAAACTTTTCTCTCACCCTCTCTCGCTCCTTCTCTTTGTCTAGCTTTTTTCTCCAATTTATCTTCTTTACTTCCTTTCCCCTTTTCCCACTGCTGCTCCCCCACTTCCTTTTTTGTGCGCCATTTTTTTTTCTCTCTCGCTGTCAACTCTCTCGCTCCCTTTTCATTCTCCTGGTGCCTCATTCTGAGGCCTCAGACTGAGAGCCGGAGAAATATCGTTCCAGCCTGGCTGAAGGGGAGGAATTAAGTAGCTGGAAAGAAAAGGAAAAGAGAAAGGAGGATGGAGAGGATGCTGACATAGGGCTTTCAAAATAATGTGTGCATGAGAGAGGCAGAGAAAGGGAGAAGCTGTGTGTGCTTTAGAGACGCAAGACAAGATGAAGCCCAAAAGAAAAAGTCATTTGTGTAGAATGAAAAGAAAAGAAGAGGAGGAACGGGGAGGAGAGGATTGAGGGAGGGAGAGGAGAAACTGGAGGAAAGAGGAGGAAGCAGAAAGGGAAAATAAGAGAGTACCTACAAAAACCTAAAGATAAAGAGATGACAGCAGGAAACAGACGGAGATAAGGTTACAGGTAAACATAGGTAAACAGAGATGTGGAGCGGGGCAGGGAGGCAGATGTAGTGACATTTACGGAGTGGTGATGATCGAGGAGGCATGAAGGTTAGAGCCATTTTCTCCCCATGTAGCCAGACACACACACACACACACACACAGGCTTATCTGCTCATGCGTTCATGCATATGCCACGTCCCCAAATGCGTGCTTTGGAGTTTCAATACCAGTCTGAATCTGGATGACTATTCACTTGCTGTAGAGTTATTACAGGATTTCATTACAAAATCATTAGATTGCTTGGATTGCCAGCCACCTGCCACACTGCCAACTATGAATTCTGCTCCTCTCAACCACGAGTATTGAACATAATTGGGGATTGTGAGCCCCCTGCATTAACTTTTCATAAGGCGACCATATAAAGCAAAGAAATCCGATAGTTACACTACTTCATATGTCACGCTGAGTCCCCTGAGGAAGCACTGCTCACAACTTTCCGACACACCGATCTACATGTGGCCTGCTTTAAATCTATGGTTTAGTGGTGACGTCTGTTTTGGTCTCCAAGGGCGATGAGCCCTGGCAACATGGGGTTTATTATATCTGCTACTGAACATGGTTGGTGGTATGGATGGATGAGTGATTGGGTGAAAAAATACAAACAATAAAATACTAAATTGGAATAATTTCAAAAGCATGAAAATAACAGGTCCCTTTGCTGCAGATTGTCTTTTCCAACATGAACCAACTAAAAGTTCTGAATTATTAGATCTGATTCTGATTGCATTCAAGAGCAAGTTGTGCTCATTTTTTTGTAAACAACCATCTGGTTTAATACTGTGTATTAAATATGCTCGTTCAATTTATATAAAAATAATCACAATGTTATATGCAAAAGCCATTACTAGCCTTAGTATCAGGGTGTGTGTGTGTGTGTGTGTACTAAACCATTCAATTTCAAGTCTCAATAGTATGATTCCTTCTGCTCCAGAGGTGATAGATTACTGAAGAGACTCTCACTCCATCTCCCATGATACCCTGGGTCTGTCAGAAGAGCGGCTGCTGTTTGTCTCCCCATGTACAAGATAAGGGGTTCGTTCAGAAAAGCCTGCTTTTTAACCATTTTGACATTTGTGGTCTAGTCAGCGGAGTTGTGTGTGCTCTTTATTGGGCTAACCTTTGAAGAGCAAAGAGTCTTTATGTTGTCTGACATACGGGGAAGGTGGAGAAGGTAAAGGGAAACAAGAAAAATATGGTGGGAGGCTGTTATGTTGAGCTATCAAAATGCTGACAGGCTCAGCTGCTCCATTGCCATTTCATGTAGTATTTCATCGCTGAGGTAATCTCTGCGGTATCTCTGCGTCTTTCCTTGCCTTTGTCCATGAGAAGCACAAAGGAACCAATCTCTGTTTGTGTGTTTGAACAGTCATTCAACCCCTGGGCTATTTCTGCCCTAAACCAAGGCTTGCTGGTGGTCTGTGCAATAACCCTCCAGTATGATCCAATATCACTGTGGCTGTTTATCCGTCCATGTGGGCTTTCAACTCTCCTTGCTGCTTTAGCTCCAAAGCAGTTTCCATCACATGTAACACAGAGGTCTTCTCTTCTTTCCTCCAGCCCCCTCTCTGCTCTCCCATCCCTCCCCCTCTCCTCTCCTTCTCTGAGCCAGATAATCAAATACACATTCCTACATACAAATGGTTTCACATACTAAAAAGACACCAGGCTAAAAGGGCCTTTCACAATGTCTTGATACAAAAGGCAAGAATCAAAAAGAAAATCTTTAAAAAAATACAGTTTTAATTAGTTTTTTTTCCTTTTTTTGCTGGATCAAAACTGCCAAACACCGGCTTTTCCCACTACTCAAATGTGAGGACTTTTCCTCTGCATCACTTCAAAATAACCGATTATCTTTGGGTTTTGGAGCATTGATTTGACAAACTATATTGGGCTCTGGCATTATGAGCTATGTTTGACACATTATAGACTGAACAATTACTTGAATAATGCAAATGAAATCATTCTAAACATGATCACATATGGAATAACTGACAGTTGAGTTTTCAGTTAGACTAATGCAGGACTCATTCAAAATGTCATGAAAAGTCTCTTCATTTTCAAGTATCCCCTTGAGTCAGTAAGTTTAAACACCATTATTAGGCGGATGGCTGAAAGCAAGCGAGATGGAACTACATATAGGAAACAATAATACTGTGCTCTTGTGTCATTCAGTGTCAGATTCCTGTTTTACTTTTAGGATAAAACCATTAAAATGATTGTATGTCATATGCTAAAACTGCTAAATCTCCATGTAAGGCCATAGGTCAGTGTACATTAATTCAACTTTTAATTTGTAAGAAGACAAGCGTGTTATCTCTTCTTTAAAGTAACAGTGTCACTATAAAGGTAAAAAAAAACGCAGTGTGTTTTGTGGACTGAAATGAAGAGTGGACACAGATAAGTGAAGCACAAAGCTTGTTTAGGGCAGATCCTTTGCCATCTTTCCTCTCTGCCTCCATCTAAATCCATCGCCACCTCTCCACCTCTGTGGCCGTCCTTGTAAGAGCTTATTCTACCGCGGGCTGCAGCACTGGGACATTACTAACCAGTGAGCAGATGAGGCAGAGCTCCTAATGCTGAGGGACTGCCAAGATGGAGGACGGGAGTAATTTAGGTCAAAGGCCCAAGAGGGACAACAAGACGCAGACACGTGCCCAAATTTTTGTTAACGTCCTTTGTCTCTTCCTTCGGCTCTTCATCTGTCCATATACTTGCGTGTGCCTGCTGTGCATATTTCATTAAAGGGAAAGTCTACTCTTAAATGCGCTTGCAAACACTGAGTTATGAAATCATGAGAGATTTCCCATTTATACTAATCCATCCCACCACGGTCTTCTAAAACGGGATCGAAATCCTGTTAAACTTGAACGCAAAAATAAAGGAGACTCCTGGGAAATAAGGCGCAGCTGACAACAGTGATAGAACAGAATACACGTTATTTTAATGCGTTTGGACAGTTCAATTGCCATCTCTCTCTCAAGCCACCTTACCTCCCCCGAGCTACATCATACCAGAACACCAGCAATGTAATCTGTTGTGTCACCCAGAGATGAAACCTGCAGCTGTTGCATTTACTGTACAATCAAGTGGGGCCCAGCTCTGTGGATGCTAATGGGATGTTTTCTTAAAAATAGAAAAAAACACAGAATAACACTTTTATTAGATCTAGCACCTAATGAAATAAGTTCTCATATCCTTGTAGAATCACTTGAATTTGTGTTGAAGTGCCCTAAAATGTAGCTATTTTTGTGTCTTTTAGGCTAAAGAACGTTGATTGGAGTTCTCCTTTCTTTTTCTTTTTTAATTCCTAAAAATTCACTGGACACTTGAAAGCTTTAAAGGTTTTGTCCATGGGCTTGTGCATATGCCCGAGTGAATTTATAGTTCTGTTTGCATCTGTTATTGCAGAGTAAGGAGGGCCTGGGGAATGAGTCCACGTGCGAACCTTCAACACTGAATGCGTATGTCAAACGGTTAAGACAAGTTCAACTAGAAAGTGCTGACTTTGAGTCCTGAAGAGGTAAAATTATCCAAGAAAAGACGCACAAAATAAACAAAGTTATGAAAAATAACATCAAGTTTGTATCACAGAAAAAAGCTTTCCAATTCCTATTCCAATCATAGCTTTAATCTTTCAATCTCTTGTGAGGGTCGAGGTTTGGGGTTTTTATGCATAGAATTTTCTGTACAGTGAGTAATAAATAGTAAATAAGTAAATAAGTGTAGACATTACAGACAAACCGAGAGTACGGCTTCAAATTGGCGTTGGCCCAGTGTACATGTGGCAGGACTGGCTCCACTGCCGCTGTCCATGGTACTGAAACGTGAGCTGACATGAGTGTGCAGTGCATGCTGCTCTTCTTAGCAACTTTTTTTTTTTGTTTGCTTTTTATCAAATTGCAAAAGGAAATTATCGTGCGCTGCAGAATAATTTAAAAAACATGCATTCCAGTAAAATGAGTGAATCAGTGAAATAGTCTTTATGTAATGATTTGATACCTCATCGTGCTTTGTGTACTGTGTAAAATATCTTACTATCACAATACATTATCATTATATAAGTAGCATTTCCTTATTGTATGGACTGTGTGGCTTGTTCATAAATGTTTTCATTTAGTATTTTAGTGGGTGTAATGGGCTACATAGGCTGCTTTTTCTCTTTGCTTTTTGACATGGATTCATTGTTTCATGGCTCAGTAAATTCCAGCTTCTATCGCTTCATTTGTTTTAACTTAAAGACCAAAATAAAGACAATCAATCAAAAAAGACTGACAAGATTTCCTGTGCGAGTTCTAAATAGCGCACTGTTTGCATAACCTTTACTATGTATAGCACTTGGCTTTATAAGAAGCTTTCACTGGGGACAAATTACAAATCTGTATCTGCCTTTGTGTTTAAAGACCGCCACATGCTTCCTTTTGGTAAACACATGATTAAATGTGCATACGTCACTCCACATGTGACATCATGTGTTTTTATACATCTGTGTACATTTAGATATGTGCATCTGTGTGCTAAATTAAGTGTGTGTGTGTGTGTGTGTGTGTGTGTGTGTGTTACAGTGACCCAGGTGTTGAAGCTGCACAGATGATGAACTCACAGCTCCATGGATTAAACTGAACTTCCAGTCATTAATATTAGGCGTCAGCTTGAACCCAGCAGCTACTCTTGCTAACTAGTGATTTATTGCGTCGCCACGACGCATTGACTTTTCTCCTGCGTGAACATATCAGCAGACTTGTTCCACCAGAGGAGGAGGTCTTACCTCTGGATAACCTCCTGCTCTCTCTGTCTATTCCTTCATCCCTCCTTCCTTTTAATCTCTCCTTTTTCTCTTTCATTCTCTCTGCCCTTACCATTCAGTGCTGTGGGAGGCACTGTGAGCAGTGGGACCTGGCAGAGGGAGCTGTGTGTGTGTGTGTGTGTGTGTGTGTGTGTGTGTGCAGGAGGGGTAATTTGCATTCACCGCCACTGGCCACCTCAGCTTCAGAAGCCCTGAAGAGATGGCCCTTTGAGCTGTATTGAAAGGGATGGAGTGTGTGTGTGTGTGTGTGTGTAAGCAAGAGAGAGGCAGATGGGAGGTAGCTAAAGAACAGGAAAAGGAACATGTCTCATAATGCAGCACTGACAGTGTATGTGCACAGTCCTTGTGGCAACAAGTGTGTAAGTAATGTACCAAAAAGTGTTGCCCGTGTGTGTTTGCCTGTGCGTACTGTACATGTGCATCTTCAGTAGCTCAGCCTTGGGGCAAACCAGTGCCATTATTAATCCCCCAGTCAGCTGAAATCTGCTTTTTTGCAGTGTGCCTCCCAGTTTGCTGGGCTCTTTGATCCTCCTATATCGTCTTTTCTCAAGGTTACTTTAATAACACTTCCGGTCTAAGAACACAAGCAATTTCCATGGACAGGGGGAACAGAAGCAGATGTGATCCTGTTAAAGGTCCAGTCTGTGCTGTAATCCCTTGTAACCTTATAGTATTACTTGATTTTCTCTTTCTTCTCCCTCTATTACAGTGAAAACAGTCCATATTCACTGTAAAGGATAGAAAATGATTCCTGTTTAAGAATCAAATAAGAATGTCTAATATAGTTTCACTCGGTTCAATACTACAATTCAATAAATTCTTGCAACACTGCACTAGCCTGTTTCTATACTCAGGCTTATCTCTATTTCACAGCACAACAACGTGGTAACAGGATAGCTGACCACGCTGGCCTGAAATGGCCAACTCAGCAGTTCAGAATGTGAACTGTATCAATAAAGTGGAGGATTAATTATAAAAAGGCAAATACACAGAGAGCTGAGGACAATTTATGACTGCTACACATTATATGGCAAACCTGAGCCCTGTTTATCCCGATTGTTTAAACACAGTATTAGAGTTAGCTGTGGTTGTGCTGTAAAAACATCACTACAACACCACAAATACTCTCAGAAATCCAATATACCAGTAGGAAAAATACTAGCAACAGTATATAAGCACTATACTAGTAACAGGGGAGAGTTAGGAATAATGTTTTTCCAATAAACAACCACATTATGCCTCCAGCACTCGCAATTTAAGGGCTCTTTCATACTTAAAACTTAAACCCGTTCCTTTCTGGCATTCCTGTTCAAACTACAGCAATGATTATGGAGAAGTTATCTAGTGTCACATTTGTTAAGTATTTTCATGGTACTGCTGTTGTCATAAAGTGTCTCCAACATCCATAAATGGTCTGCTTTTCATTTCAGTTTTTTTTTTTTTTTAAAAGATTATATACATGTGTTATTTAAAGCTCCATTTGAGTATTTCTAAGCTGCTCAGGGGCTGTGGAAACTAATTGTAAACACAGCATTGACATATTGTCACCGTGTTAGCAAACAGGTCCTTATTTACACATCCAGAAGATTCAGAGCGACATTAGTATTCATTTGGAGTCGTGTTTCTGGCTACCTGCTGAATGTTAGTCCAATGTTCACTCTCCCTTTAGCTCTGGTTTAGTTTCCATCAACTGCTGAGGAAAACATGTGGCTTTTTAGCTGATAAATGCTCCACTGTCTTCACCAGCTGCCAGATATCTTTGAATTTTGGCCCTTTGGTGGTGGCTAGATCAATGGGTGGAGCAATGGAGCCTTTGTTCTCACCATGCTGCTGCAAATGGCATTACTACACCAAGCAGGAAGGTTGCAGGCCACAAAACCAAACCAGTGAGCTAAAAGATGTTAGCAGAGTGACTCCTTTGACATGCATTCACATATCTGATCATTTTCTTCCATAGTTTTAAAATAAAACATTGCAGATTTCATCTTTTAAGATTTGGGTTAATCAGTCTTTTTTAACAGGTCTGAACAGATCCTCTTGAGACATATGAAGAGAAACAGGAAGAGGGAGTATTGTCAGAATGTTCCTTAGTCTGACTCTGAACCCCTGCCCAACCTGTGGGTGGGAGCTTTTTATAATGGAATGTTTAATTGATAGGACAGACTTCATCAAATCCCATTAGATGTACTTCATCAATCCCCGAGTTAAATCAGATGATATCCCAGATTGTGCTTGAGCGTTGGTACAGAAGCCAAGCCGCCAAAAGAACATGGATAGTCAAAGCCTGAGAGCTTATTATTTAAGTACTGTTGTAAAGTCAATTCACTCTCCTGAGGCTAAAACGATCATTTAAATGGACTGTCTACAGCTAAATCCTATTTCTGCCTTCATTGCTCATCCAAAGCATATGGTGATGACTGGGAAGCTGTGAGAATATCAGACGGTAGGTGGGGGGTGTGCTTGAGAGAAAAAGAAGGGATGAGGGAGAAGGGCAGGGAGGCAAAATGGTGGTAATGCAAAGGGAAGAGAGGTTGGATTCAAAGGGTGGTAATGAGATGATGAGGGGGATAGAGAGAAAGATGGGGGAGGACATGAGAGTCATCAAACTGATGACCCACGTGAATGAAACAAAACACATAGGAACACACCTTAGAGTTCATTAGGATCACGTGACGTACATACAGATGCATACATATATGTACACACACCCACTGAGTAATAAGACCAACCAAAGCATGCACACACACACATACATACACACACACACACACACACACACACACACACTCCCTCTTTAAATTCCCTCTCTTTCTCTCCATCTCTCTGGCTTACAGGCTATAAATAGCTGGAACTGAGCCCTTGCTAATTCCTTCATTCAGAGTCTAGTGGAAAGGCAAAATGCAAGCAGCCTTTGATGCGCGCCCTGACAGGAAGATACAGGAAGTGGTGGATGGTTGCTAAGACAACCCCCCCCCCCGCCCCACTTCCCCTTTTCCTGTGTCTTCAATCTAAATTCTGCACTCCTTGAAACCTCCCAAGCTCTTCCCTGGTTCTCATCCTCTCTTCATTCCAGTGTCTCTCACTGACTATACTGTTGCTTCTCAGCCTCCTTCAGAGGGTAACTGAAGGCTTCAAAATGTGATCAATATCATAATCTGGCAGCGTACTCCGTCTCAGTCATGTAATCGCATTATGAAACTGCTGCATTCGCTTCCATCAACAATAAGTAAAGATACTGAGTGACATATGCAAATCATTTCTCCGATTACAGTCATTATCGATTCAATGACTGTATTTTGATTTAATGGTTTTCACTGACAGCTATGAACTCAAGAATTCAGTTCATTGGATTGAAGTGCTCAGGATCAGAAAAACATCCCAAGCATGAAGCACATTGAGATACATTGGCATCATCCAGCCATAGCTAGCAACCGTAGCCAGGTACAGCCCAAAGAGTGGTGTGGTTTTTCTCAAAACCAAAAACCAAGAGCAAAAGTGTTTGTAATGTTATCAAAGTGTTGCGTACTTTAGTTTGAGAGCTACAATCCAGTGTGAAGATACTCTTTACTTTTCCCTAAGATCAGGAAATCGCCAGTGGTGCTGTCAAAATCCAAGCGGTGGGCAGAAACAGAAGACAGATCTCTACACCTTTAAAATCATAACCAATTATAAACTGGGCTGAATCCCACACGGAGGGTTTTTTTTTTCTTTCAGATAATCTGCTCTCAAATCCAAATATACCCTAAAAGATTTGCACGTCCATACCTACAGACACACATACTCGCTTCCATTCTCACGCCTGACATGGGTTTCCCACCATCTCTTCACTTCGTCTGCACTGTTGTGTTTGTCTTGTAAGACACATCCAGACACATTTCTTATAACCTTTCCTCCATTTCAAAAGTCCATCAAATTCACGCACACCAGCTTGGCAGTCAAAAATCTCCCCCTGTCCTCCTCTCAGCTCATGTCTCATATTGGATATTGTACTTCTGTCTTGAAAGGAGTGACATATTTGCAAATATTAAACAGAGATAGAGTTTTGTCTTCCCCGGGGAACCCCCTTGGCATCTTCACTGACACGTTGAAGGTTTTAAAGGTGCAGTGTGAAGGATTTAGTGGCATCTAGCAGATGAGGATCCTCCATTTGTCACAACACAAAATGGTATTCACCTTCAGACCACATTCAAGCTGCCACTTCAACGTAAGAATGCAAAAGGTCCTTGTTTGTTCATTCTGGGCTTCTCATGGCAGTGCAACATGAAGAGCTCCTTCTAAGCTAATGAAACCACAACGGTTCTTAGTTTCAGGTGATTATACACCACTGACTACATCACTATGGAGAATATATTCCATTTCTGCCAATACACCCCCTAAATCCTACAGACTGCACCTTTAAGTAAAACTCCACAATCTTTTTGTATTTCATGTGTCTAAAAAAAACCAAACACAAATGGGAAATGAATCCCTGTGAGTACATCTAGAGGTACTACAACAAAGGCAAATGGATTTTCTGTTTTAGTATTGAAGATGTTTTTGTCCCTCATCCAAGATGCTTCATCGCTTCCCCGGCGTGTATGTAATCTGCTTATCCTGGCTTAACATCAAATCAGCTACATGTCATTCATTATTGTCCAAGCCAGTCGATCTGATCGACCTCACCAAATTTCATTTCAAATATAGATTTTCTTGATTTATATCTATTTTTGAGGGGTGATAATGTGATAAATACATGTATTTAGCAAATAGTAAGCCAGTTATTCTAAGGTAGCCCAATAATGAGACAGAATTGGGCCTAAAACTTGTCTTCATTTTTTCCTTGTCAGAGTTTTTCACAACCAGCAGACACCCTGTGTACTGCGGCTGTCAGCAGCCTTTTCTCAGTATGTATGGGACTATCCTAGATGGATGGAAAAGTTCAAAGCGAGTGACCGACCCTGGCTGATGTGATTCTCTCTTCACCCTCACCACCTACCAGGGTAAGACAAAGCCTCAGACCGAGCAGGGCAGTTGCCGTCTGCTCCGCAGCGCCTCAGGACAGAGCAGAGAGCAGGGAGCAGCAGACTGAAGAGAGTCAAGGGAGAGGGGAGAGGTGAAACATGAGAGGAGGCGTATAAAAGTGAAGATGGACTCTGTCAGGTTTGGTTTGTAAGGGTTGGCCCACAGGCTAGATGAGGCCCTCTGTTCTGACCTCCATCTTCTACAAAATGACAACTACCTTGAGATGCCTGACTATGCTTCTCACTCTGTCCTTGTCTTTTTATTAAGGGGTCTGTTTTGTCTCCTTCAGTTCTGTTGAGCACGCTCACATCCAAGAGAACTTTAGGGTATGTGATAAAGGGTGTGTGTGTGTGTGTGTGTGTGAGGGAGAGAAAGACTGTGGATATTTCACGAGCCCCGTGGGAGCTACAGGCACCCACACTGTATGTAACAGTCGTTCTTCATTCTAGGGGAAGTGCATTCTGCCTGCAGAAAGATGGTGATCTATTTTTCCCCAATCTTTGTTTCTTACAGGGAATCAAACTGGGGCTGGTGGGAGAAAGAGGCAACATGAAGAAAGAGATGGAGCAAAATAATCAAGGTTTTTCCTGGCATCAGAAGCAATATATATCATATTGCCACTGCTGCGTGCTGGCACCTCTCCCTCTCGCTTTCCATTATTCATCTGTTTGTTTTTATCTCTTTTATTTATCTATTCATCTCCAGCCCTTTGGCAATGCCGATCGCAGCGCAGCCCTCGGCCGCTGTGTGCATCATTGTGTTAGTATTGAACCCTTCTTGATGAATCTCCTCAGAAAATTGAAATATTGCAGAATTGGGAGATCTGGGAACTTGAGTCTGATGCATAAAGATAGATGAAGTATCGGATGGAATAATTTATAAGGCCCCCTGCTCGCACCCTGCAGCTTAGCCCAAGAAACATGGTGCTGACAATGCTGAGGTTAGCGGTTCAAATCCCGGAGGGTTATCTGGCAAAACCGATGCATACCCTCCTTCAACAGGACTAATTGAATGGAACTAGTAGCTTAAAAGACAATTTGTAACAACTTATTAGGGTTAAAGCCCAGCCCTGCCACCAATTAAGTTCTTCTGAGTGTGGTAGAGTCTGTCTCAGATCCATGCTTCCTGTTTTTTTTAACTCAATTCTTAATTTAGGAATTATTGATCTTAAAATGCGGTCTCATAAGCAGGCTGTCAGCATTTCACGAGCAACTCATCCTGCCTCCACACCAGCTGCATTTTAGTCCCACATTCAGCCTCTGAACACCTAATTGTTTGTGATTGCTGTTTCTTGTGAAGTTGACCTATGGAGAAAATGTCTTGCAATGGCTTGTGGGACATGCATACTGATACTATATATTGGTTGGTTAAAGGGTAACTGAAGGGCAGTATCCCTAAACAAATCCAAAAGTGTCACATGGACGGGTGGGAAGTGGTCTGAAGGGGAAGAAAATGTACCGCCAAATACAAAAACTACAATTCAAACTACAAATGGTACATCTAAAGCTGTGGAAAATAACCAAAGAAAAGACGATATTCTCAGGGATAATCAGTGGAAGAATGGGATGGACAGTTTATGATTTGGTTGGAAGAGTTGTGATGAAGTGGTGAAATGCCTGTGGCAAAGACGGGCTGTCGAGGGCTGAGGCTGCAATGTTGGAGTGGAGAGGCGGAAGGAAGGGTGATGAGCTGTGAGTGGCAAAAAAAAAAAGAAAAACAGTCAAGTGATGGAAGCTCTGAAAGGGGAACAGAGATGTGTCAGTGAAGAGAGTTTTAGGGGTGAAAATCAGTGCCTCCCAATACACCAGTGTGCAAATGTAGACAGTAGGAGAGACATAAATGAATACACGTACTGATATTGGTATCAGTCTACTGGGTCTCCTGATGTGATAAAATTGAAAAATGCCTCGTCGAGAGGGTTTTAAATTGAGGATTTACACGTGCAAGTGGGAAAAGGTCACGGTTATGAATGTTAAGAGCTGAAGCAAAGAACTAAATGAGGAGTGGCTTTGCAAGACAGTACACAACCAATAAAGATGATACACAGCCGGTGAAGGTGCTAAGCAGCCTAAGCTGACCAGTTACTGCTAAAATCAAACCAATGGTTTCTCCAGCACTGCTACGCCCTTTGCTTAACTGCACAAAGCTCAGCTATGTGAGATCCTCCATGTTGGTAAACATTTATGGCAAGTTCCCTTTCTGGGGCTGCTGAGTGCAGCTATTCCGGCTTATTTACCATGAAGCCTTGTTCTGTGTTAACGGCTGCTGACCGCTGAGAGAAGCATGTGGTTTGTCTGTGGGCCTGAGGCGGTGGCAGCAGCAGCGGCGGCGGCGGCGGCCTCTCGTCCATCGATCCACCATGACTCTGCAGGAGCCAGATGAAAACCTCTCCCTATGATTTATGGGATGTCATCTCCAGGGGGGCCAGTGGAGCCAGTGGAGCCCCTCCCTGCCTACATTTGGTGAGGGAGCAGCCTGCCGGAGGGTAAAGCCAGTTCCCCTGGGTCCTAGGCCCTGATATTCTATACTACCACATGGACAAACAAGCTAGGTTTATGGTAAATACTGCATTGTAGTGGCTTTCCAAGGACCATCAATTTACTCTTACAGAGTTACTAGTAAGGGAAATCCGGGACCTTATTGAATTTAAATCACTAACCATTTGCAGAACTTGTCAGAAAGAGTATTGCATACTATGTATTTTCATGTATAAGTTCCCACAATTTGTTGTGTATAACACTGTCTAAACTGTGATTCATTAAGCGTAATGATAACAATGTTTAAAGTTAAGACTGATAGTAGTTAAAGAAATCTAAAAGCACTTAACAACTACCCTTGTTAATCAGATTGTACTTTTGTATTATTACTGTAAGCTGATTAGTTTCCTTTCTTGGTTTGTTCCATAAGTATTACAAATTCAGAAACATATTTATTCACAAGTGCCATGGAACTAATGAAAAAATGACAACACGTGGCTAGTTTAGCAATTTACTAAGTACTTAAGTATTAATTAAGGAGGCATGAGTAACCACCAAATGTTAGCGTATTTGTTTATCTATGAATAAACACACATCCATGTCAGAGTGTCCCACTTTCCTCCATTTGCACTGATGGCAGCATTAAGAGGTAATTCTGCAGGCTTAATCCACTTAAAATTAGAGGAGGTTTTTAAGGATTCTGTCTTAAGGGTGTCCTAAAAAAAGGATACAAGTAAAAGGCCTCGGGAGACTCTGGGAGATGCAGCATTTATGTTTTAAGAGTAAGAAGAATAGATGGGAGAGTGTGAGTGTGTATGTGTGCTACTATGTGAGCATATTCAACTTTGCATTGTGTGACAATGAGTGGAGCTGACAGCTCCCACGGACGGCGAGTCGTGGATGATTTTTTGATCCATTGCCCAAAAGCTTTTTCTTCTTCTTACTTTTCTTGTCTGCTCTCTGTATCTCGTGTGTCCATTCCTCTCCATGTTTCCTCTCCTTTCCTCCTCTCAAATCCCTCCCCCAGCCGCACATGCAAAAAATGACTTAAAATCAATGCGGGAGGAGAAGCAGAGGGAAGGAGGAGCGAAGGGAAAGACAACCCAGGGGCTTTTGGAGGAGTGCTGAGGCAAGCAAAGCCGTGCCTGACCTGACCACCACAAATATATCACCGATGATGATTATCAGGGATAAAACACATTTATATGTTGTCACTAAATGTTTTTAACAATAAATGAAGATATATTTATCCCATTTAAACACATTTGCAGTGTTAGTATTCTATTTTTGATTTAATAAGCATCTGCCCACACCCTCACCGATACAGTGATGTATTATGCTGACAACGTTGGGCGTAATGCTGATGTTTCTTGTTGATGAATGGAGGTCACTGTTGCAAGGTGTTTTACACCTGTGTGACATTTCCGGGCAGTGCACTGTACACCAATTGTGTAAGCGAGTGCGTATATATCTCTCTATGTTATGGCACTTGCATTTCCACCAAGTCGTACATCTCAGAAAACAGAAAAAAAAATATGTGGTGTGACAGTGTGAAATGACTCAAGCCCTGATGTATAGTGTTCTATATGTGCCCGAGGAGCTATAAGTGGCAATGACGGGCTGTCTGGGGCTGAGGCTGCAGTGTTGGAGTGGAGAGGCGGAAGGAAGGGTGTTGAGCTGTGAAGGGCTACAAAAAAAGTCCAGTCCAAGTGCTGAAACGAAGATGGAAATGTGTTAGAGTGAAGAAAAAGTTCAGAGTGGAAACCAGTGCCTCATCACTATAGTGTGTATACGGTCATCCACACCAGTGAGCACATGAAGACAGCGAGAGACATGTAGACGATTACACACACACACACAAAGGCACACACACACACACACACTGATATTGACATCAAAGCGGATCATGGGGGGTTCTTTTCTACGGTGACTTTTTACATTTGCAATCCTGCTATTGTGCTTGAAACTAAATAATGAGAAAAATAACCACAAACCAGAGATTGTGTTGGTAAGATTCCACTTAAAAGCTGCTTTCTGGTGACCTGAAGTCGTTTGGGGTCAAACCAAGTTATCAGACACTGTCTGCATGTGAAACCCACCAACATGATTCTTGTAGCCTTTTTTTTTTTACTGTGAGAGCTGCTGGCTTTGTGCAGCTTGTATTAGAGATGTAAAAATGAAAAGATAAACGTGAGCCATGTCTTACAATACCCTCGGCAAGGAGAGAGAGAGAGAGAGGGGGGGGGGTGATGGAAGTCTCTACTCTTCATATCACACCTGCTGACAAAATGGGAATATTTCTCTTTTATTGCTCACAGTCCTAATAGTGCTCGGGCAGACAAAAACGTCTGCAGTATGATCTGAGTTGAGAGAAGAGGGTTCTTGACGGTAAAAAAGTAAGAAAAGTCAGATGTCACGTAATCCTTTTCTAATAAAGCACTTGGAAACTGTTTGAGTCCTGGCCTTTGTTCTCCTGCTTTATAACACCTTGAATGTGATGTATTGTAAAACCAGGGAAGGTAACTGAAAAACTCTTTGACCCTCCATGGAATATTTGCATATTGCGTCTTTTTAAATAACCCCCCCCCCACAACACACACACAAACCCCATCCTAAAAACGAATGGTCACTATCTACAAGAGGCATATGCAATATTTATGGTGTTCTAAGTCAACCTAGAAAAGAAAGAAAATATTCACAAGAGTTTTGCAGATATCTTTTTTTACATTAAGTGAACTTCCCTGGGCTCTTGTGAGTGGTGCTAATTGACCGTTCGTTAAACCCCTCCCTGTGCAGTGACTGTCTTAGAAACCAGAACTAGGCACAGAAGCCTGTCAAGCTTTGGATTTCTCCACATTATAGGGAGTGTGGTAAGTAAAAAAAAACACAAGAGCAGTGTCAGGACTGGATTAAACTGTGTGTATATCTGCTGGCAAGTCTAATTAGCACACAGGCATACCTGCAGCAGGAACCTAAACAAGGTGTTATGACGACTGAATAAATCAGATCTCACATTTTCCCCGATGTCTATACATTTATATAGCCATCAAATGAATGAATGACTCTAAGACCTCTTTCAGGGTTCTTGTTTTAAAAAGAGATGGCTGGAAATATTGAAAAGTCAGTAGTTTCCAACCAACTCGTGAAGGAAACAAAAAAATCTGCTCGTTGTCCAGCTGAGAAAATTAGTGAGAGCTGTCCAAGTGCTGTTGGGAATCAATGACCCATTAATGCAAACATTAATGGTATATCTGCCCTGGATAGGCCTGTGTACTGTGTGTACTGTGTGTACTGTGTGTACTGTGTGTACTGTGTGTACTGTGTGTACTGTGTGCGTATGGAAAGCTTGACAGGCATAGCAACGGTGACTAAGGGGACGGGGCTTAGCAAACAGTCAATCATCTATTCACTGTTCCCATTTCAGCCCTCATTTAATACGTCTACTCACCGTCCTCAGTGGGTACGTAGATGTTGAGGTAGAGGCAGTCCTCACTCTGGTTCTGGATGTAACCCGCCGCCACATCCAGGTTGTCTGTGAACCATACGGGAAGCATAATCTCTGGGAGCACGCCATGGACGTTCTGAGGGCACACGGGGGCAAACTGGGTGGCATTGCGGATCTCCTGCCAGGATCCCGGAGCTTCAGGCGGCTGAAAGCGACGGTCGCCGATGGGTGCTGTGGCGTAGGGGACGCCAAGGTACTGCTCTACAGGCCCCAGGATCTCATTGTTCAAGTCCTTCTTGATACCTCTGAGCTTGCCGTAGTTGGTGGTGACAATGGGGTGTTTGGAAGGGTCCATTTTCTGGCTTGACGCCAGGCTGAGGAGCAGGATGAGGCCTAACACGACCATCAGGCACCAGTCTGTCATGAGACTAAGGGGGCGTGTCCTAGACATCAAACCCCGCCGACTCTGTTTACTTAGAGCAAGTGGCAGAGGGTACATGACTGGATTCATACTGTTCAGCCACCTGCTTTTAGTCTGTTTTGGAGTACTTCAGTCTTTTTATGAAAGAATGTGGTTTATAGCCAACAGTATAGAAGCAGGCAGAACCTGATGGACTAAAAGAGTTTTTTAGAGGTTCAAGGCCAAGACCAGGAGTGCAGAGTGGAGGTGAGATAGAGGGCAAAGCTGTCGTTGGGAGGGGGAAGACAGGTCCTCGGGGTGGTGGAGAAGGAGGTCGCACCTCGGGGTGGGTGCCAGGTCAGTGCTGATTCTGAGCAACGGCGATCCGAAACGCTTC
Source organism: Pempheris klunzingeri (assembly GCF_042242105.1). Lineage (NCBI taxonomy): Eukaryota > Metazoa > Chordata > Actinopteri > Acropomatiformes > Pempheridae > Pempheris > Pempheris klunzingeri. The sequence goes on from NC_092034.1 coordinate 13,564,434, forward strand.
CCCAGCCATGGTTCTGTTGCGTTCCATCCCTATCGGCCTTCTGTAATCCAGATCATTTGATTTGAGCAGCCACCAAATTCTGCAGGACACAGAGAAGGAGAAGAGAGGAGATTTAAAGGACGCTGATACATAGAGAGAAAACCAGAAAGGCAGAGAAAGGAAGCAAAGGGTGATGAGGGAGAGGGAAAGATAAGAGAGATTATAGCTTATCTGAAACAGAAATATATTCCATTAAATGTTGTCGGTGCAACATTTTCCCTTCAACTGATGCCAAGCAAAAAGATATTTCTTGAAATGAAAGCGGTGGAAATGTAATGGCCCTAAACAGACATTATTGTTAAGATCTACTCAATAGATCTCATTTTGGGCGCATTTAATGTGATCAACATGTTTTGCCTCTCTTGATTACATCACAGGCGCGCACGCAATTCTACTTCCTCTGGCTTTTGCAGCAGGAAATCTCATGTATACTCCATGTTGAGTGCACATTTCTACAAGACTGTCCCCATCTATTATGGATGAAAACCCTAAATTGGACTTGTTCATCCTGCCCTGCTCTGATCTGTATGCAGACACGCACCAAATCTCTCCTGGTGAACTGTGTTTAACCTGGCAGCTTACTCATATTGCGCTCCCCTCTCTGCAGAGAGTTAATGTAGTGCAGCTGATGCAGTCACGCCCCTACATCAAGTCTTCCACCAACAACACTGCCACTGATGCCTCTGTGTTTATGGTTATTCATTTCTTAAAGGCTCCGACGCTGGTCCTGGAGATGCATGTACAGTAGAGTAGACGAAGAGTAGAAGCCGGAGATTAGGGTGAGCCTTTCACTGCCCAGTAAGGTCAAAGGTCAGTAATGTGCGCCTGTAAGCAGCTTATAACAGCCCGGGACACTTTTGAACTCCACGCAGAGCGCAAAGACACACACATGCACGCAGTAAGCCTTAAATGACCCACACATGAATGAGTGCCCACACACTGTACACTCATTCATGTAATCTACTGCGCAAATGTGCAAATCCTCATGTAACAGACCCAGTCAGAAAGGCATGAGGCATGGAGGAGATTATGCCGTCATAACATTGTTGGGTGCTGTTATGTAATGATTGTGGATGCGCACCATCGCTGTGATGAAGACTGTACAGGATAGACAGAGAAATCTCTTTTATGTTCACAGACACGAACTCTATTTCGGTCTTATCTGATTTTTAAAATTCACCATTACCTTTTTCTCTCTTTCACGCTCTCTCTTGCTTTATCACCATGTCGTAATTGTCGTATTTAGAGTCATCATTAACCATATTATTGCATCGCCTGCACCCACCGAAGCGCCTCTGTGTTTTCGTTGTCTTTCTTTCCCTCTCCCACTGCCAATAAAGCCATTTGAATTTGAAAGTATGGGAGTTAAGTGTCCTGAGGCAAGACAGCAGATAATTAGAGTACATAGGCTGATGAGCAGGCGAGCAGACGAACTCACGCTGATGTAAGACGTACAAATAAGGAGACTCATTCATGTAATATAAAGTTTCTTATGTACAACAAGCTCTTTGAGGGGAGGATATACTCCAGCTTGTAGGGGAAAAGTGGTGAAAACAAATTTGCGTCCAAAGCGGTAATTGCGAGTGAGTCCTTAGTGTGTGTAATCGCTCATTGTCTCTTTTTGGTCCAGTGGCTTCAGCCTAAATATATTGGTGTCTGCCTTTGTTCCTCTGAGTGTGGACTTTGCTGCTCTGCCCACGCGTCCATGTGCGCATCTGGGAGTGTATGCTCTCACAGAGAAGTGGGCAGCACAACGTGTGCTCTAATTAAACCATGGAGAGTCTAGAGGCTGGTCTGCTTTGCACTGCACGCAGGGACCAGCCCTCCATACCACACACACACACACACCCATCCACACACACACACACACACCAACATCTACCATTCAACTTTCATCCTCCAAATCACATAAAAGAGACTGGGAGATAGAGAGGCAGAGACGAAGAGAGACTGGGAAAAAAGGAGCAGGGATAGTGAGAGACACATGAGAGATGAGAAGTGAGAATGCAGATGGAGAGGAAACGGGCCCTGGTGTTAATGAAAAGCTTCTCTCTGGTCAGCAGAGACTCTTCAGAGTCCTTGAGTAAAAGCGACAAGAGGCGCAGCTTCACTGACCCTGGAGTCTCGCAGAAAAGTGGACATCTAAATGACCCACATGGAAAGGCCCAGAGAGGGGGCCAACTGAACTCCTCCTGCCTAAAGTTGTACCTCAAGCCTGGGTAGGCACAGAGGGCAGCAGAGGCCCACACAAGCCAGAATCTCTGGTAAAAATCCAAGGCACTGGCAGGCATGAGCGTGCCTGGAGGGACCTCCAAAATTTTGGGGTGCATCTAAGTGTTTAATTGCTAATTGGCTCAATTAGAGGGCCTAATAGGCCCAGCTTTGCTGGGAGCAGTGGGAGAGCTTGAGTGATTGATGAAGCAGAGAGGGAAAGACGAAAGGGGGAACTGGTGGGAGAGGAGCCAAGCATGGCAAAAGAGCCATATAGGACATATCCATGGGTGTGTGTGGTATTTGGGATGCAGGTAGCACACGCTATCACACTCACAGATCCAGATTTAAAGGAACAGGTTGTCAAGAAAATACTGTATCATAGGCACATACATGCTGAAGCGCACTCATCCATCATTCATGTCATCATGAGGATGTTTTTCCTCAATCCCAGGAGGCAGAGAGAAGGAGGGGGATCGTGCTGGTCGTTTAGTGGCAGACCATCTCTCTGTGCCCCCACCCTTCTTCCACCCACTCTCACTTTGTTTTTCTCATCTAAATGTGCTCTGCCAAAAAACCTCTGGAGGACAACGCAATACCAAAAATTCTATTTTCAATTCTTGACCAGCCTGTGTACTGCAGGCTATTTTGCTACAGGGCTGTGTGACTCTGTATCGTTGAGGATAAGCACAAAAAGATGCAAAACAATGGCAAAAGTGTTTTCCATGACTAAACATTATTCAAATTGGGGACAAAACGAGCCTTTAGCAAACATTTTTATCCACAGCACCATACAATATGCAAGCAGCTTCATGACTCTGACACTGTTTACAATCACAGGATTTAAACCTGCAACCTCTTGCTCTCATAGACTGCTGTGCCCCTCACCATCATCATCATTTAGAGCAGTATTTCCTCATCCTGGTGCCAGGGGCCCAGTGCCCCCAGGACCAGAAACACTGATTTAGAGAAGGCATGTTAGACTAGGACTGCATGCTGTGGGCCAAAGACAGCCTGTCAAACACTTTAAAATGACCTACAAATCTGCAAGTGATACTAATTTGTTGCTTAACTTGTTGACCAGCAATATCTCCTGCCCGTTAACCAATTCCAATAGATGATGCAGTAATGTTCTTAGTATTAGGCTCACAGCTAGGCTATAACGATGTCACTATGGCTCAGTACTGTCGATATCCTTTCTGCTGCAAAAAAAAACCGAGTGCTGTGAAAAGAGGGAACGTCGACAGTGAATGCTGAGCATATAACACAGAAAGGACAGCTAAATACCTCTCACCAAGGTGGAGAGGGAAGCAGAATGACTGATCTGTCAGGAGGCTGTTGAAGAGAGCGCCATCACATACCATTCTTCCCGTGTCTACACTAAAAGTGCTGTGTTACAAGTAAATGGAAAATGAGGCAGTTTAACGTCCCATGAGCTTACAAGACAATACATGCTTGCAAAAAAATGTACAATTTAGGAGGAAGTAAGTAAGTAAGTACTATTCAAGTCATATTTTCCCTCACAAGAAAGCAAATCACAGAAAAGAATTTTTCCGAGCGGTTTAAAGTTGAAGAAATTGCATGGAAGCTCACTTTGAGAGCTTCACTTCGTCACACTGTACAGTCACTTAAGTACAGAGATAACAAACGAGGAGCCGACTACTCGACTGCAAACTAAATACTCACTTTTTCTATTGCTTTAGATATATCTAAAGGAATAGTTTGAAAGTTTGGGTTACTCTTATTCACGTCTTTGCAGAGAGTTAGAAGATTGGCAGTCCAGCATATAACCGCCTGAATACACCATTTACACTGATTTATGGATACGGATTAAAATGTTACTTGGTGATCTTTAAAGTGGCTGGTAGGTGGATTTTGTTACCTTTGGACAGAGCCAGGTTAGCTAACTCCCTGCTTCCAGTATTCATGCTAAGCTAAGCCATCTGTCTCCTGGTTGTAGCATCATTTCTTTTGGCCCAAAACACAAGATTTACATATTAAACGGAGTTGAAATGGCAAAGTTGTTAGCAAAAAAGTTACCTAACTACATAACCTGCCATACAGAATTAAAAGGCTCTTCAGAACACTATCAAGCTGAGAAGAGCTGCAGAGTTGGTTGATAATTCTCTGAGGGGCTCATCAAGCGACCCCTTTTACAGGCATACGACAGACAGACAGGAGAGCGGTACAGTCAGTGTTCTCATCTAACTGTCGGCAAGGAAGCAAAATTAGTGCATTCCCCAAAATGTAAAGTAATTCTTTAAGTAAAGGAACATACTTCTTAATGTAATACTTCATTAATTATGCCTTTGTTACTACAGAGAAGCCCATTGCCGTGAGGTAATTCTGCAGCGTTGGATTAATTTAACACAGTTTGGAGAAAGTGAATCCTGTGTGGGGAAGTGTCATCACAAATGGGCCACCAAAGTACATGGCAGAGAGAAAGTGATTCGTCTTTACAGTGGCAGCGATCAGGACACCCTGTGCGGAGCTGTGCTGAAGCTTTGCCATGCTGTCAAAGTGTTTGTGGCACCTGTAAATTGTATATTTATATGAATTGTTATGACACAAGAACACTTTTCAGTAATAAAATCAAATACCAAGACCACAAACTATGACTTGAAACATCTAGTTGTCAGTCTATACAAAACTTAACTATAATAAGCTTTACGATCTACTGCACGGATAATTAGGCTGCATTACACTTTGCAGGTGTGAATAATTTTCTCCCTCATTAATTACAAGTCTCACCAGAGATCACATTCCACAAATGGTTATTACTCGTTCTTTATTCTGCAGATCTCGACTTCAAAACTGACACCAGACTTTGAAGTTGTTGCCATGAGGAGAAGAGCTGCTTTTTCTGCTCGTATGAAGACAAGAATTACACAAAGTGCTTATGATTCCATGTTTTCAACAGCAAGCCTACTTTGTTATCTGTAATTGCTGCGAGGAGTGTTCGGCACCAATTTTTCGTGCTCTGACAGAGGCTTCCTCCAATTAACCTGCCGTTAATCTTCCATATGAAGGTCATGTCTCCGCTCGTGGTGACTGAAGTGTGATCAGTGAGTGCGACTGAAATTGCACCTCATTTGGGAGAAATTGAGCATTATTCCTTTATGTTTCTGACGGCCGATTGTGGATTTGGATTAGACGAGGTTGTGTAATTGTCTCATGCATGCATTAAAGAGAAAATGGTGATTTGCAGCACATGGTTTGATGCTTGAGCCTTTTGATATTATATTCTATTATACTACAGTATGTTTAATATTTGACTCTTGAGCTTGACTTGACAAATCTGGTGATGTGACATGAATCATGAGTTCCAGTACTGATATCAAACCAAAGAAAACCTTTTTCATTTAACAAAAGAAGTCAAATTTCTCAAATGCTAAATGTCACCTACAAACAGTTGGTTTGGTTTAAATGATAAATACATGTATGATGTATGATCAGACATCAAGGTATTGAGTAACAATCCTAGTGCCCATATGATTCATGCATTCTAATACTGACACTAAAATGGTGACTTTCAACACCGTACTACATGTTTTTCTGTTTTCGCTTCACTACAAATGCTGAAGTTCTTAAATATAGGATGCTGTCTAAACATAAGCAACCATAAAAACATAAAACAGTCGAAAAATGCCCAGTTCAATTTAAATGAAAGCGACTCTGAACAAATTTTGGACGAGGCTCGACTCATGTCTTTGGTCTTCTATCATGTTGTACTGTAACATTAATACAATGATGATGATTTTAAGTCTTTATAAGTTCAATGTGGCTTTTTTGCTAAAAGTTTCCCCAGTTATCCGTCAGTGGACAAATCAGCCCGGAGAATCGAATCCATCACCATTCTGCCAAGGAGCTTACAGACTACAATCTAAAGCCCACTAAAACCAATTCCACCCAATTCTACTCCAATACAGTGGCAGAATCACCCACTACGACCTGCCCTGTAATTGCTTGCCACCTCTCTCTCCGTGTTGTGTTGCCAGTCATTCTGTCAGTACACTGGGTTCAACTTAATGACAGATAATAACCTGACTTTGCCAGGCTGGTGGTGCAGGCTAATAGCTGGAATTCGGTGTGCAAAGTTGCTGGACGGACTAGGTTAACACGAGTTACTGCTTTAAAAAGGGTCAGGGGGGAGAAAGATGTACAGACAGATGAAGGCGAATCAAAGCAGTCGAGTAACTTTAGCGCCTGTGAGAATCTACGCAGGTGAATACGGAAATGTAAAAACATCTACTTTTACCACGTCAGTGTCAGCCAAGCACGAACACACACAGCACCCACACACTGATCATCATTTCAAGCTTTTTAAACTAACAGTAGTTTAATCAGCACAGCTCATTTGTTTTCACATTTACTAATTAATACATCAAGGCTGAGTCCCTGTGACCGTGTGTGTGTGTGTGTGTGTGTGTGTGTGTACACATTTCATCTGTATATATATATTTCCAAAAATGTGACGCTGTTTGGAGTTGTATATATCTGCGATGCCGGTGTGTGTTGTGCTTTTATCTGTGTGACAGCAGTTTGATGTGTTGATCGCAAAGTAATTTTGAGGGCACGGTAGAGTGGATGGTGAGTGGTTGAACAGAAAAGGGCCGTTTCATCTCTGCCACATTAATGCTAGTAGAAGGGGTGGACGTAAGTGTGCGTGTGTTTGTATGTTTGCCGTCCTGCTGACAGCCTCTGTGTGGGCTCTGAATAGAAAAGAGCCGGCGGGCAGGTCAGTGCTCACTCAGACGCCTGCCAATCACTTACTTTCAGTATTTTTCATTCATCCAACTATCTCTCAGTGTAGGAGAGATGGAATCAGAGTCAAGCCAGAGTTCAACAGATGAAGATCAAGAAGATGGAGAATGTAAATAGAGGACCAATAACATTTAGCTACTGTAAAATAATTTTTAAAAAAGCACTGTTTGATGGCCATGATCTGACTCTACATAAGGTCATGGAAAAGCCTTGGAATTTAAAAAGGCCCATTCTGCTTTGTCATAGAATATAACATGACCCCCTCAAAGTCTGAGGCAGCTCCCCATCACTCTATGATATTAAATCATTATCTAGTTTTAATGAACAGGAGTTTAATATCATCAGTCTCTTGTGGTATCACAGAATGTGTGCAACCATCTCTGATTTGCTATTCATCTTTTTATTCACATGTAAATGCTGCATATGTAACTCTAATGTGAATTTCAAGCTACATTTCACCGATTGTGAAAGTGTGGATGTTAAAATTCTCCAGTCCCCATTCTGACAATGACAGATGAAGGAGAAGACGTACCAATGCCTGGATGCAAACTGACAGGCGACATTTCGTAAAACCAGCACAGTTTGTAAGGTGTGTCAGAATAAACTGGCATGGCAACCACCATGTGTAACCACCTTCGGCACGGGACTGTGGGCTAGCAATGCTAGCCGCATTCAGCAAACCAGCATGGCATCATTTGGACCGCTCCACTGGTGTAAATTTCCATTTCCATTAAATAAACAGGGAAATTACCCGCTAGGAACATCCCTAGTCTATATCCTCAGACACTGAGACACTAGAACATCCCCTGCTATTACAAGCATGTCTGTAAACATCCTTTTCTGTAAAGGACAAAACTTTTCTGCCTCACAAATAGCATAAAACTTTTCTTCCACATTGAAAAAAAATCACATTGAAATGTGAAATATTTCTATTCAGTCTTTCTATCTATCTTTAAACATCGTGTATTGTCTTCACTCCCTCCCCAGACTCCATTCATCCATTATGGCACCTAGACCGGACTGACATTGGAAGAGAATGGGCTGATAGACTGCCTGCTACAATACAGACACAATGGGAGGATGCTGAGACAGAGGGAGGGCTAGATGGAGGAGGAGGAGGGTGTAAGGGCTGTCAGTAAACTTGTTGACAACACTGGGATGTACTCACAGACACACTGGTGGTGGGTAGTGGCGGCGTGAGTGCGAAGTGTTCATGTGTCGAGGAGGGGGGGTGTTGGGGTTGCGGACCACCGGAGCGCAAAATTGGAAACAATGTGTCGGCAAGAGTTAAAAGCAAATATTTACAGGTTTTAATTTGCATCGGGAGCACTGAGTTTCCGGTGTGGGTCAGCGCGTCTATGGCAGAGCTGAGGAACACGGAGGGGCATGGGTGGTAATTAGACAGACAGCGGTAGATTAATCACAGGCTGACAGCACAGCCTCGCAGCCACACACAAACACATTCACAAGCTATACGCAGCGCCATCACTTAGCCGGGCTCGTCTGGCAAAATACTCGAGACGTTTTCCTCTCTCCCAAAGACGATGAGTGTATCCAGCATTGACAAACATACCTCATTCGTTTCTTAAAACACACTCACATAGACTCATTGGCCTTCCGTCGTGCTCTGTTTTCCTGCTTCTGTCTCCCCCCCCACCCCCTTCCCTCGCTTAAGGACAGCTCCTGAGCCGCTCACCCCCCCCATAGATCCTCCGGTGGGAGCATCCAGGAGAGGCAGAGGACAGCTTGGTCCTGCCCCACGGGGAAGAGCTCTTCTGTAGGCTGGAGGACGCCACGGCTCAGTGAAACGTGAGAAGGAGGGGAAGATATAGTAGTTGGCTGAGAACAGTGCCATTAAACACATTCCATATATCATAAATATTTCACCGTCCTCTAAGTGGTTTTGACCTTGGATCAGAGTACTGCAGGTTATACCACAGTATACGAGACGCAAGTAGAGTTTTAAAACTTTTAGGAGTTTCTTAAAATGGTGATTTTTAACAGAGAGGGACAGCACTTCTTTTACAGACAAGAACCACGAAACATGGGTTTTACGTCACACTATTCATGATGTGTGTGAGGCATACAATTGTTGGGAAGGAATTTTCCTTGTTTTGCCTTTACACACAAGAGGTTCTCCAGTTCTCGTCCAGGTCAGGGTGTCCCATCAGGACAACTGTGACACCTAAAGTTGGAAATGGCCTGTCTCCGTGTTTCACGCACAGTTTAGGTGGCGGCTGTTTGGGTTGGCTGGCACACTGGACATAAGGAGTGATGCTCCTTTGTCAGGGTGACCGAGACCACAGGTGATAGCTGTGCTGTCTCCTGTTGGAAATGATGCTGATGCTGACATATAGATTCCATACAACTTGATCTGGGGTATTCATAGTCATATTCATACATATTCTTTGTATGTGTATAATGACCTTGTTTGGGAGTGCAGTCATTTTGGCACATCTCGCAAGGGTTAAAAGACTGATCACAGGAAGCAACCTTTAGAACTGAGGCGCCATCAGGCAATGTTCTCTCCTCTGTTCTCCTCACAAAGCATCGATAAACCTTCTTACGTAAGCCTCCAGTCAGCTTTTCTTCATAGAATTAACAAGCTTCAACATTTCCGTCACACCTTTGGAGTGATTGGTTTGCAGTGACTGCTGCAATACAGATAAAGGCTTACAAGCCCTCTTCTCTAGTCTAGGCCTAGTAGCATTAACATTTAAGAGAGCTAAATTTCTGCAAGCAGAATCTGTGGGAATAGTTTGTGGGCTTCAACTCTAAAAAAGGGCTAACTGTCAATTATGCAATGTGCTGTAAATGTAGACCAAGACCTAAAATGGGGGTAAATGGAGGGTAACATTAGAATGGGTGAGTGGGGCACACCAATATTGAGGCTTTAGCCTAAGGCAACATGCAGCTTCAGAAAATGGCTACAGTGTTTGTGGGATGGGGTGAATGGGGTGTAATTGAGCAAATTAATGCTGCTCACGGGAAACTGACACATAGAGGGCAATGGTGACAGAATGGAGGGCGCATCAGGACAAATGAGGGTGATGGGGGGCAAAACTGTTTTCCAAGCCCGGCTAAAGTAAAGCGGATGAATTGTCAGTTGTAGCTTACAGCTGCTCACTTGACAAGCAGAAAGGCACTTGGACTTTGTTTACAGTCAGACAGGGAGTCGCAACCTGGGACAGATAAAAGCTTTCCATTAAAATATTGACTTAGAGGATTAGGAAGGAAGGAGAAGTTACGTTAAGTGACACAAATCTGTAATTTTCCAACTGAGATGCCATCACACCTCTAGAGAAAAGTGAGAATAAGACATCAGCAGATTAATTGAAAGTTTAGTCTGAATTTGTAGAGTACACTAGCTGAACATAGCTGTTCTCACACTTGCCTCTACTGCTAATGTTGCTCTGTCAGTGAACGACAGATTCCAAAAGTGGCGACAAGTAACGATGGGAATTGATACGATTTTATTGACATCAATGCCACCATCGACTCTGCTAATTGGTCTGATTTTTTTATTGATTCATGATCCATTTTCCGTGCGTAAAAAAGTACGCCTGCACAGGTTTTAGCATCAAGGCAACTGTTTTATTATCTCTTGAGTGTGCACACAGTGTCTGCCTGTCATCATCTAAAATGAATGTCTACTATGAATTTCTACTGTTAGCCTTTTCTGCACGGCTTCCTACTTCAAGCAGAAAAGCACACTGGAGAGATGTTTCCTCTGCTCCATGACTTATACACATCCTATAACACCTGACTTCAAATGAGCATTTAACAGACATTCGAGCAACACCGCTGTCATCTTTCTCCATGAAATGAAGCCACACTTTGGGGCAGTTCTTCCTCTCTGCAATGACTCCTTCTTTTCCAATGGCACAGATAAATGACTCTGAAGTCACTGTTTTACAATGCACAACTATCAGTGTCTACAAAAGGAAACGATAGGCTTGGATGCATACCATTCAGATGGATTGGACAATTCGGAGCTGGTTCTCAACAGGAACCAGTTCTTGATTGCCATCCCAAGTGACAAGTTGGTGTTTGACCTTTTTTAACACTTGTTTATTATCTTAGTATGCTTGAAATGAATTAAAAAGACCAGGGAGAATTGCTGCAGGTGTACTTTGTTTGAGGCCATGTGTACTCCCTGTTTATTGGTCAAATAATGTTATACTGTTATGACAATATTAGTGTCTTTACTTGTTATATTGTATGCTGTTAAATACTGTATATCTGCATGGACCAGAGCCAGTAGGACAATGTATCTTTCAATATTAATGATACTGTTTTCCATTTATTTATCCAAGACTGAAACTTCATTACAATCATTGGTGGGCAAGTTGTAAAAAACGTTCTTCAAAGCAAAATAACTTTTAATGGAGATCCAAAAGTTTCCAAAGATATTAAATATGTTCTCATGAATTTGAAAATCTAGAGTATTTCCATTTAATGAAATGGTGCAGCCACAAAAGTCTTGGGTGTGAATGTTTCAGTCAGTGTAGACGTTGTAGTTTCAGGGCATGCAATGTGGAGTGGGATGACAACCTTAAATCTTATCATTAGTGACCTTTGTATTTGTAATATTACAGTGCAGATAGCTGCACACAGATGCAGTTATAGTTACCATTATTTATAACAGTTACAACAGAAAGATAAAGGAGATAAAAGCTATCATAGCTACAGCAATAACAGTGCAGTATGTTAGATAGTGGTGGTGGGTGCAAATGTAGCCACTGTGTGATAGTGGCTGGTGAAGACGGCGCTGAAGACAGAGATTGTTACAAAAAAGAGGACGGTGGGGCCAACTGAGGGCGTGACTTTGAGAAATCAAGTGTGTCCTTTGACTGGTAATGACCAGCTATGAACCTTGAGCAAGAGCGATATACATAAAGATGAATGCCACAAAGAGTAATAGAGAGAAGAAGAGGGAGGGTTTGGAGAGCTGCCACCCTGATCTAGTTGTCCCTGACAGATGGCCGGTGAGACATGAGCAGCTGATGTGTATGATTGCCTGCTTCCCAAACAAGAGGGCACGTCAACAGTTGCCGCCTCGTTGTTGTCCTCCTCTCTCCACCCTGTCTATCTATTTTGGTCTCCAATTAATTTAATTCAGTTCAAGGTGGAACTTTGTGTTGCATCCTTCCAAAGCCAAGGAGAGGATGAGGGATAAATATCAAAAGAAAGGGCACGGTGAGAATAATCCTTTAGATTGTAACCAGCATTATTAATAACAAGTTGCAGCGGATAAACACTCTCTCCCTCAGATCCTCCTCTCTCTTTATCTCCCTCGCTCACCTCCCCCCTCCCTTCTCCCCCCTCAATGGCGATTAACGTGAGCGATGAATATTCATTCAGTGCTTTAATCTATAGCTGAGCTCATCTCGAAGTGTTTGTTTTACAACTGGGGGAGAGCTGGAGGAGGAGGATGTGCTCATAAATATACTGTACATGATCAGCACGATAATATGGAGTGCACTTGGTGGGGTTTTTTTCCACAGCATCTGATATGCACGATGATGTTGCTGCATGTTTAGCAGAGTATGTTTAATGTGGTCCGTGTGTGCACTGGTAAGAGCTGCAAACAATTATCTTTCTTAATTGATTATTTTTGTAAACATGTTTAAAATGTTCAAACCCCCACGGTATCCAAGTTATAAAGCAGCAAATCCTAACACTATAACACTATAAAATAGTGGTCATATTCTGTGTGTTGTCTTATTAACTCCCCATAATGTCCTGTTACTGTCAAGCTTTCCATTCCCACGCAGCGCACAAGCAGTTTACAGTTACGGTGCCAGATTTGCTACTGGAACATCTTAGCAGGAAGTAATACATTATGGTGCTTAAAGACTGAGACAGCAGCTGCATGTCCCCGGCAAACAGTTAGCCACCAGTTGATGATGCATTTAGAAAATTATTTAGAAATTGCAGTGCTGCAGCGTAGAGCTAGGTAGTCCTAGAATTATTGTCTTGAACCTAGAATTATAGTCAGCCTGACAAAGCAAAATAATCACCATGTTTGGATGCATCGCTTACATAATTGTACTAGCAAGACAGAGGTTAAGTTTGTGCTTTACTGTCTGTATTTTCAACAGTTAGTTTAGTTACTTAATATCTCTGACAGTAACTTTGGCTGCGGCTGCTGGAGTGTTAACTTTTCCCAAATCCAATAAGCAAGGGTGGAGTGCTACTGTTACCTTCACTTTGACATGATAGCACCCTATGTGCTTGTTGTAAACAGGGTTATGGTTTTAAGGCCACAAAATAATGTAACTAGCTAACGACATGCTGACTCTTGACCTTGTAAGGAAACCTGCCCGGCTGTGATAGGACCACATGTTAGGAGGAGGGCTTTAGCGAATGTTCGATTGATGAATTGACTAATGATTCCAGCACTAATACGAATGCCTTTGTGTGCACATGTGCAGCCGGTGATGGAAGTATTGAATTAAACACCTCCAGCTCTGAGTGACTGAATGAGGTCTGCTGGTTTGGACTGTCAAGAGAAAGGCTCTTGCATCTCTTCAGCTGCTGCAGGGTTTACTGGTGAAATGTGCGCCTGCAGAAAGTTTCACTCTGTTCCTGCTCCTCTGCCTTTCTTCCACACTTTCCTCTGCTCTTGCTCTCTTTCCAGCCGCTGCTTTCTCCCCCTCCGATTCCATCTCAGACAGTTTGTCTTTTCCCTCTTCACCATCTCTGCCTTTCTGCCGCGGCACGACTCATATAATCTGTTCCCTCCCTTTCCCCCTTCCTCCGTTCTTCATCCCTCCTCCTCTGCTGCTACTGTACTTCAATGTGTGTGTGTGTGTGTGTGTGTGTGCTTGTGAGTCTGAGGCATGTTTGAGGTGTCACAGCAGTGTGGTGCAGCACAGTGGGATATCGAACGCCGCTGCCTCTCTCTTTCTATTCATCCCTCTTTTCTCTCTCTATCTCTGCATCTAAGGAATCGGGAGTCTTTGCCCCTCGGCTCCTGAGGAAATAATGAGGTGCCAGTTGAGAGTGGCAGCTCTACCACTGAACAGCAACTGAAGACCAACTGAAGAATGAGGCACAAGGAGGCCTGAGAGACTTGTTCCATTTGGTGTTGAAGGGGGGGGGCAGGTCCATGCAGCACGATGCTGCAGGACACCAGGGGTGAGGGCGTGTGAGCGTGTTAGCGTATGTGACACCCATTTTCTTTTTCTTTGTTTCTAACCCTGCGTGTTGCTCCCACCTCTGGGATTCATGATGCACTGTTCGTGTGGAATAATTACAAGAAAAAGTGTTTTCATGTGTTTGTGTGTGTGTGTGTGTGTTTGCCACTTGTTAAAGCAGCTACAAGGAATTTTTAACTGGTTATGAAACAGATTAATACCGATGCCTCTATATGAACTATATAAGCAAAAAAAGACCATCAGAAAGAATATTGGCTATTACTACGTTTTTATTCTAAATGCTTGCCAAGGACAGTTTATGGCAAGCAGACATTCACATTTTCCCAAGCAAAGTTTGGCAGCGAGTTGTATGTCAGCTAGTTAAAAGGAAGCAGGAAGAGATTTTTACTTTGTAGTTTTGTGATGTTTTGTGGTTAGAGTTACCAAAAAAACTGAAACGACTGACCAAAGAACAAAAAAAGCTAAAAGGGGCAGTGATAGAACACAGGCAGAAGCACAAGTCAACCTCAGTAAGCCACTTAAGTGATGGAGAGAATTGTCTTTTTTATGTATAATGTATTGCAAGACATAGTTTTATATCAATATATGAATTTCAAATGGTGGGTAAAACAAAGCTAGCAAACATTTTGGCTAGTTGAAGTTGAGCTGCATTTGTTGAGCAAAGCGAGCCAGACCAAGATTCAAGCAAACACTCCCGCTCTCTCCACAGGGGCTGCCAAAATCAACATGGGATGAAAGCTCCTCATAGTTGCTTTAAGCTTCTATATATATGCGCTCAGAGATGCAGTGCAAAAAAAAAAAGTAGGTTGTTCTGTTTTTGCTTCCATTCCTCCAGCCGCTCAGTTTTGTTGCCTCTCACTCCTTCTTTCCTTTGCTTCCTCAGTACAGCAGCATGAAAAATGAATAAGAGTGTGCAGCTTGTTTGATCCTCTCTCGCAGGCCGTGCTGTAATTTGAGATGGGTGGGTGAAGAGGGGTAAGACGAGAACCACCATAGACCCACTCTTAAAAGATGATGCAAATCTAGTAGCAACTGCAGCCGTCAAGCCTGCTGTTCTGTCTCCCTCCACTTTCCTCCTATAACTGTCCCCCTTTCTTTCTTTGGCTTTCTTTTAGCTGGCTTCCTTTGTTTTGCCCTCTCTTCAGCCCTCACTCTCTCTTTTCTTTCTCCTCTGGGTGCAATTTTCACTGAGATATATTCGTCGCTCAATACTCATCTACTTTTCTCCTAAATCTTGGCGCCTGTGTGTGTATCGTGAGTCCCTTTTAGTGTGTGGGCAGGCTGCAACAGCCCTCTGACCACAAGAAGAGGACAAATCCCCTGCTCATAAACCCATAATCTTTATAGCTCCAGACAAGAATAATTGCCCTTTCAGGCCAACAGTAGGCGCTACCACTGACTATAAAGTGTGATTCCCATATTTGATTGCACAGTTTAAATTGACAGCTTAATTCAGTACCTAATAATTTGATGTAAAGTCTAAGCTAAATCAGTCATTCTAACCTTGGACCATATGCTAGTCTGCACAGTTGTGCCAAATCAAAATTGAGCAGCAAGTGCTTCACTGCAAAATGTCATCTTGGTACAAAAACCGCATGGTGTCCTTTGTGGAGAAGCCACTGAGAGCCGGATCACCTAGTCTCAGGGACAGCAACCACACGGGCGCAGTCCGAAACACCACTGAAGACGGGGGATTATGTCTGCCGGTTTCTCTGAGGCTCTGTAATTAATTACAGCGGCCAATAATAATTAGGGCTGGGCACCAGTGTGCGGTAGCCGAGCAGAATGTGGAAAACTGGCAGTTGATCTGGTGTCTGTCTACGGCCTCTTAGCCCTGTGGGCGCTGCCATGCCACGCTAGCACCTGCTCTCAAACTGCGGCAGCTAACAGCTTTCAGTGTGTGTGTGCGTGTGGGTGTTGGCAAGGGAGCTGGGTGACACGGGCTGTTAGGAAAGGGAGGGAAGAGGGGCACAGTGTGCTCCGACAGGGTGGTTGATTCACAACAATACGCTAGCGTCAGCCACTAGCCTCTTGGGCCTAGTGAACTGTGGAGCTGTGATTCATCTGCTTTATTTCACTGGCGCTGGATAGCTTTGTGACTGGAGAACAGGCACTCCCTCATACGCACATGGTGAGTGAACAGGTGTGTGAACAAACAGTGCATACACAAGGGCCATTACATAGCAAACAAGTGCACAATCGCACGCAGAACGTTCAGATAGCAACACTAGATTGTTCACATGCACAATGGTACAATGTGATCTTAATTCACTTGTCCCTACAGATGTAGAGCTGAGAATGTACGACTCCTGCTCTAAAAACGCACACGCACAGTACATTAAATATGAGCATTAAAGCTGCTCATGCAGGCACACTGAGTGCATACAGTGGTGTGTGTGCACTGTTGGGCCAGAGTTTGCTGTCATGGGGACTCTTGTGTTCTTTGTTCACAGTCACATTACAGATTTGACCAACTGTTTGATGTGCATATTATTGAGATTATAAACATTTACTTTATCTTAAGAACATGTGTTTACTCTCTTGGGCTCCATTGCACATATTTTATCGTTTTATGAGTCAATATATGCAGGATTTCTGCATAAAGTTACTCATAAGACAACGGGATGTACTTATATTACAATTTATTATCTCCATCTGAATATCTGATTAAGTGCTGGCTTACTATGCAACTTGCAAGTCAAGAGCTAGTAATGCAGACTGGCACATTTGCAGACAACCTGTAAACCTTCTACATCTAGGCTGTGTTATTTCTGCATTTTTAATGTCTGGTTGCTGTTAGCGCTCTGCCTATCCTTGTTTTCAGAGGCTGATTATAATTGGTATTTTTTAAAACTGTGTAGCCTAGCAATCATCAATCAGAATACTGATTTAAATAATGCATTTTACTTTTTAGACACAGCAAGTGAGAATGCTACATTTCAACAGAAGAACATGCATGTCTTAGATAGCTTTAACCAAGTGGAGTATGTCAGGACTTGTGATCACACATAAGAAATGCAGCATAGTTTTTCATTGTTGTATTTAAAAAGGCAATAAACTGATCACCAATAACTCTTTGAATGCACATATGGCATGTGAGTATTGTATTAAGACAGGCTTGGAAAAGACTTGGAATCTATCCTTTATTACATTTGCTCTGCCTTAGTCATCTCTACTTTGATGATCTAAGGAAGTTGTTAACTGAGTTTAAGGTTATGTTTGTATATTGTTGGGGTTTATGCGTCAGCTGTTGCAACAACTCCCTCACTGGCAAATCCCACATGTGATTTGCAGGAGCTTAGATGCACAAGGTCCACAATAAAAGTTTCAGCATCACTTGTGCTTCATGAGGAATGACTGGCTGGCTTACTGCTTTCTTATAAATGTACCTTTTGCACCTTAAGCCAAAATCAGGCAATTGCCAAAATATTCAGCTGATCACACCACATTTAAATGCTCATCTGCAAGCCCCCCCCCCTCCTTTTTTCCTGCCTCTCTCTATGAGATCTACCTCACTAACCACCCGCCCGTTGGGCTGGGCTCACCAGCATCTGGCAAGCTCGAAGGCACATGGAGCACTCATTTACATATCACTCGCCTGATGTGTTCGCAGTCGCGAGGGTGCTCATTTGTTTTGCCAAATTAGGAGCTTTTTTTTTTTTAACTGTTTGGATTCTGTTTTTAGCTGTGGGATTTTCTTCCCCTCTTAACTGTGATCCTGCTGTGGCACACCAAGAGAAAGAGAGAGGGAGTGTGTGTGTGTGTGTGTGAGAGAAAGAGAGAAAGAGAGAGAGAGAGAGAGAGAGAGGGGCAGACCATGAGTCATTTGGAACATTTGGTTCGCTCTGTGGATGCTATTGCGCAATAATATAATTCAGATAGTGCCTGAACAGCATGGCCTTCCTACCAAACAGTGTGTGTGTGTATATATATATATATATCTGTGTTAGCATTTTGCCATCACCCCACCCACACCCATATGGCTGCCTTCTGCTCCAAATAAATCGGCCAGGACTCATTGTTAGCATACAGCCATAAATACATCCTGCATCGTAAACGATGTAGTTCCATTCATCTCGCTCTGAAACATGCAACACTTCTTAAAATGTTCCTCAATCGAGTTCCTATAGTCAAAGACGGCTTTAATTAGTATGCAATAACAAAGCGAGATGGCCAAAACGATGCGATGCTTGGCAGACTGCGGGATTTGTGGGTAAGGGTCCCATTTCAATTAACTAGACGCTTGTGTTGCATTCTCTCTTTGGTGAATGGCCTTGGGAGATACCGTAGCAATTGGCATCACATTACATACTGTAGTTACTGACAAATACTACAAACAAGAACTCATAAATGTTAACATGTTGTGTCATATCACTCTGTAAGCTGTAAGCATTCTTTTTAATTACAAAGGTAAGGTAGGTAATGAATTCATTATTAATATTAATTAGTTATGCTGAGACTACATATATGTGTGTGTGTGTGTAGCAAAAATCTTTTTTTTTCAAAGCAATGCAGTCTGTGCTTTAACGAGGTATAACTTATTTCAAGTATTTAACAAGTATCAACCCTTTTTCTTTTTTAGGCATAGTCCCTAGATCTTAAATAGTTTCCTGGTGAGACCTCCTGAGAAACAAGAAAAAAGAAAAGTCTGTCACCATGAGCATTTTGAAATGTGAATCCGACACATTCTTCCCTATTTTGCTCGGAAACAATACATCTTTGACACGTGAACGAGCAGGCTAGTATTAACGTTAACTAAGATAACGGGATTAGTGCGATATTGAGGGAGATGATTAAAGAAGCTGAGCTTTGGAGTGCAGCGGGACTCAAATGACTCCCGTCTAAAAAGGGATTCCATTGAAATTAAGATGTTGCGTGCCATATGCACCAGAGGAAATGAAGCTGTCTTTCAATGTCTAATAATAACGTCTAAGAGAAACGTAGTATGAGACTTCTGCATTCAAAACAGATAATAGGCATCTATAATGTCTCATATTTTGGTGTCAACTTTTGCCTGTAATCCAAAAGGAAATCCTGCTTTAGCAAAGGTTAAAGGGAAAATCATCCAGCGCTCAATTAAGACCTTAAATGCTGCAGCTCGTGGTAATTAATGTATGACTAGACTTTAATTAGTAAGAAGACTGCCTAACATTAGTCACTGTCATTCATACTCAACTGTCTGCTGCATAGGTGGATGTGTCAGCGTGCACCTTAGACTGCTGGGTCACCCGAACACTCCTATGTGTGTTTCTGGACTACTTAGTTAAAGGGCATCATGCTTAACCGGGTCAAAGCTGGGAGAACATGCGTTTCTATTTCCCATGTCTAGCTGTGACAGAGTATGTGTGTGTAAGAGTCTGTGTGCCCATGCGTGCGTGGGTCCGCGGCATGGGGCATGATGGACCAGCGCTGAGAATAATTAACTCCGATGACCCTGTCACTGCAGTGACGGGGCAACCGCTGTGACTGGAACGCCTGTCAAATAGACTGGTCATCACACTCCTCAGGCGGCACCGGATGAAGAGGGGCCTTCACACACAGAAAAAACACACACACAAAAATGCATATGCATACATACAGACAGGCAGACAGGCAGACAGGCAGACAGGCAGACAGGCGGAGGCACATACAGAACAGAGAGCTGTCGTGTATTAGTTAACACACTTGCCACCTCTACAGGCTGAAAAAACACACACCATGTCACACCTGTAAAATGGTCTCCACCACCCCCCACACAGCAGCTATATATACACAAGTGGACCTGTCTGCTTAGTACACTTGGCACACACTCATTCACACCATGCTGCAGCAACAGTACGGACGTGCTCACACTCACACACACAGGCAAACACACAAACACTCACACTCACACTCACACACACACACGCAGGCATATGGCAAGAAGCTGGCTGTTCGTTAGCACCCCCTGACATCTCTGACAAATTGACTCCTTTATGTGAGTGGAAGTGTGCGACAGAGTTGGGGGGTGGATGGAGGCAGTGAGGCCACAAGAAGGTGGATCATCTCCTTCACACGGTCCGAAGAAGAGCGATATCATTCTGAGACACACACACACACACACACACACCGAGACTCCACCTGTGACATCACCGGCATGCAAAAGGGGAAAAAAAAAAAAACCTCCTCCTGCCTCTGCAATGACGAGCTAAGATGGTGGAGTCGGAGAGGGATGCGAGGAATGAGCAGAGAGGAGGAAGAGGAGGAGTGGAGGTGGGCTGATGGAGGGCACGGGCGAATGAAGGACAGGAGAAGTAGAGGGGAAGGAGGAGGAGGAGGAGGAGGAGGAAAGATGTCAGGGAGACGGATAGATTTTGAGGATAAAAAGGAAGCAAGGAAGCGAGAGAGTGAATAGAGAAAGTGCAGAAGAGGAAAAGTAGATTGATAAAGAAGCTATTGAGAGGAGATTAAAGGGGGAGAGCTGGAGGGCTGCACCGGAGTGTGTTTACCATGCTGTTTAGTTATGAAAGAGAGTTTGCTCACCTTTAGTGAGCTGATATAAAACCTTGTGATAGGAGCTCATAGCATGAAATACAGGAAACCCTTGACTTGTCCTGAGAACAAAATGTCCTTTGGGAAGTGATGGAAAGTTAATACTGTACTGAAGCAACATTCATTATTGTTTTTTTTATTATTATTAACAGATTTTAAGAAATACTACCATGGAGGATTTCCATTTTACTCTGTTATTCTTTTCAGTTTGTGTGCCATTTGTACAATTCTTTCTACATATTCTATACTCTATATTACTCTGCATGCTATACCTGCACCTCCTGCATGGTTTAGGTTAGAGAAAGATAAATCATGATTAAGGTTTGGTTCGGGTAAGGAAACTCAAACTTTTTCAGGGAAAAGTCATTCCTGTGTTAGTACTGAACACTGGACACGGACATCAATTGTTAGTCAACTAGTGTGAACAAAATACCTTGGGCTGTTTCACTCCACAGCGTTTGTTCTAACGGCAGAATGGCAAGAGGTAATAAAGTCTTCTGTACTGTTTAAAGCAGCCAGCAGTGGACATGTACAGTTTCCACAGCCGCAACATTTCAATATTACAAGAGGTCAAGGCTGTAGTCATGAACTGAATAAGGGGCACGGACAGAGGGAGAAAAAAATCAATTTGCACACACAATTCTACACAATCAATTCACAGCTTCCACAAATTCTTAACCTTGTTAATAATGCCTTGCTGTACATACACTAGTAATCTGGAGAGTATCTTCATTGAAGACAAGTGTTTGGGTGCATTCTAAATTTGATAACTTCATAATTAGCTTTGAATGATAAAGGGGAAGTATTTTTTATATATAACCTACACCGTCACCCTGAGGAATGTTAGCGAACCAGCACACAGACACAGCGCTGCACCCTTCATACAAACAGGGGACTGTGACATGTTTCCAAATGAGTGCAGTTAATCTTGTTAAATAACAAGTCTCGTACTCACACACACTTTTCTTTTTTTGTGCAGTCGGACAGTTTCCTTCACCGACACCAATTAGCTTAACTGCCGGTCACGTTTCTTATTGCAACTCAGTCAACTGAAGACATGAGTGAATGGCTTAGCGCACGCTGCACTACAGTAAGAGCCTGCAAATACAATCAATTCTAAATTGAGAATTGATTATGAATTGCGACACTGTAATTGAATGGAATTGAGAGATTCTTACGGATTGCCAGCTCTAATGGTGGCTCTTTGCTCTGCTCAAATGGAGGGTGCAGGTTTGAGTGTTGCTGGAGATAGTTCATCAGGTACGAGGAACATGTGTTATACACTAGACACTACGTGATTTTGGTTGCCATGCAACAGTAATCTCCACTGAAGTAAAAGGTCCAGGAAAATAAATCTATCCCTCCAGGTACGACTACATTTCTCTGTGTCACACTGATGTGGCAGGCAGCATAATTTAGGCTGAGGTCTGTTTAGCTCAGAGCATGTGCCAAAAACCCACCCTGAAAATAGAGACGGGTCGCAGATATCTCATTTTCGAATGAAAGTGGCATGTCTGTGGTTTTGCTGATTATCTAATTTTACTCCCACAATGGGCTCAGCTGTCTGCTCCGTCTCTTTGTGCGTCTTAATCTTAGTCTTGTTTGTAAAGTAAGATATGCATTGCACCTCTGTGCGGATGACAATAAATGCGAGCGTTAAAAAAAAAAAAAACAACCCGATGAAGACAGAGATAAATGAGACGGAGGAAATGGATGAGGAACGGGACAGCCTCACAACTCTTAACTAATTCCTTTAGCGTGGGGACAATGCAGAGAGCATGATTCATATCCGGCATTATGAGGAGAATGATGAATCTGCTGCTGTGTATTGTCCTCAGCATAAGAGTATTCCCAACATCCAAAACAAATTGTAAGGTGTATCACATAAATGATAACACACTGTTGATACCATACTGTTGAACGTGTTCATGTTTAGAGGGACCAGATTCAAAATGGAAGCCAATACACAGGAGGCTCTGTGTGTGAAGCGAAGATGAGTAACACTGGATTACAACCCATTTAACTGGATTATTATTCCAGGGGGAGGAGGTTGATGTAACCAGGTGCTGGACAGAAAAGAGCAGGATTTTTTGCCTATAAATACCACAGTCTTTATTGTGTAATTATTTAATAGCTGGTTGATATTTGTGAAGGCATATCACATAAGAATGTGCACACACATGTAAATACATGCTAGAGGGATTTTTGCTGCAGATACAGAAGGCTACATCTCAATATCATTCGAGATGTGCTAACAGCTGTTTCTTGTGTGGTTATACTTTTCTATGTGCATTAAACACCAGCGCATGGAGCTGTAAAAATAATGAAGGCAGACTGGTATGGACATTATATTATTATTGTTCTAACAAATGAAAAGCTAAATTAATAAGCGATAACATGCACACATGCTCAATGCAACAGCCTTACATGGTCTGGTATGACCAGTGCCTTATGGTGGCTAACATTAGCTCGTGTTCACTAAATGTTGATAGATATTTTGCGGTGACATTATGCTGCCTCCAAATGGAACTCGTCAGCTCGTGGTAACGACATAGGAAGTCATTTGCACGATATGCTTGGTGTTCAGGTGCTTATATCATGAAGATGGCAACAATGTGGCACCAAAAGACTCCTTGCGGTTGAAGTTTAGATAGTTAGAGAGTGGGCAACATAATGTTAATGCAGGAAATGTGAGACCATTGGGAATACTGACATTTTCCTCAGACACAATTACTAAAAACGAGAAAGAAAAAGTCCATACAACTGAAATTACAATGTATGACCTTAAGGTCTATCGAATAATTAACTTCCATGACCTCCACTATTTCTGAAAGCGCCAACAATACGTCACAACTCGAGGGCTCGAAGCATTCAAGAGGAGAGTTTATATGGACTTTATTTGTGAACACAGCCAACACAACCACATTTGAGCACAGCATTACTAAGCCAGTTCACTTCTCTACTGTTACAGTAGGTTTTAGCAATTTCCTATAATTCTCGGTTGTGGCAGCAACCTTTAATAGCCTCGCTTTGAGAATCAGCGTTTTCCATTAATTGTTTTTTACTTTTAACTTTGTTCTAGCTGATTTCTTTCAATCAATAATAGATATTAGGGATATTTATCAGTCACAAATGTTTTAAAATATATGATTTTTCTATGATAGTTTGGTGCTTTATCTGTCTCATGGTATAAGTGGACTTTAAGAGACCTCCCTCTGGCTGTCACCTCTAACTGCCCTCTGCTATTATATTTTAAAGGCAATGAAATAATGACGCAATGATGAGTAACGTTCATTTAAATTTCTCCCCCCTCCATGCCCCCGTCACACCTGCACGCCACGCCACTTCCTACTCAAACAACACATCAAACATATTAAAGCAAACTCTTCGACATCTCTGTTTCTTTATTAAGTTTTTGATGAGGAAGCGGAGCAAGGTCAACCGGGGTGCCGTTTGACATTTCCAATTTGTTTGGCTTGTCCCTCCCCCCTCCTCACCTCCCGAGGTGGCCCAAGGCTGTTTGGCAGTGGTTGGTGAGGAGCCCGTGGCTGGCTGCAAAGGTGTTTGTTTGCAGCTGTTGCTTATTGCTGATGCTGTTTGATATCTTGGCTGGAGTCTTATCTGTTTGGTTGCCGAGGTGCTGCAGTTGCTCTGATATCTTGAAAGGCAGCTCAATGTGGGCAGCTGTCGATGTCTGCTCCTTCCTTCTCTCTCTTCATATCTCCCTCTATCTCTCTCGCTCAATCTATCTCACAATTTTTAATCACTCAGATCAAAACAAGGGTGGCAGGGATCTAATAGTAAAATAATACAAAATGTACAGCCTTTACTACTCAGTTTAATGTGTCACAGCAACATCTGAAAACATTTGCAACACAATACTGTAAATGGCTCCTATAATTCATTTCCCTTTTTATAAAATGAGTGTGTGACTCTAAATATACACATGATGTTAGTTGTGTTCACTTATCTAGTGCTAGCATGATGGGCTATTAAGATACAACCTTTTCAAGATTTATCTATTTGAGGCTTTCGTTTGTGAGATATCAGGACTTTGTGACAGCTGCTGGGTAACAGGGAGACTCGACTGTTATAGTCTCCATAAATGGTCATCTCTATATTTGATTGTCTTCTGTATGAGAAGATTTGTTTTGTGCAGAATGCAGGACGGATGTTGCAGATGTTGCTGTGCTCGAGCTGCATCGGAGCCTACCTCCGGGAGCACCACTAAGTTCATAGCATGCTCACGCTAACGCGTGGAGCTTAAACAGCAGGGAGCTAATGTAGCATATGGCGGACATGAAAGGGAAATTAACAAAGCATGTGGCTCACAGGACATGAAAGAGTAACACACTGCAGCCTGGATTAGTGGCTCTTGGCTGCAGTCTCATGGCGAATAACTGTGGGTGCTGTTGGGCTACAGGAAGTCCTCTGAGAGGCCTTCAGTGTAAGTGACCTGTATCTAAGGTAAAAAGGTAAATCTTTATTTGTACTCAAACTTGTATCTTTTACTGTTTAATTAAAGCAGTCACCAATCCATCCAATAGTTTCACTCAAAACCACAAATTTCAACCTCATGGTGACACTCGAGGAAATGTCAGGGGTTCACCAAAGTTAGTAGGATTTGTCCTCTGGGGACAATGAATGAATAGAATGCTATAAACAGCCCACTATTGTTGCCAATAGTGCACAAATGGAGGACTACATTATCTACTGCAGCTCCTGGATGCCCATAAACTCGTCATTTAAGTCATTTATGCATATGAACATTACAGAACATACCATGTCAATTTACGTGCAACCAATACATACCTAAGATGCTGGAAATTAAAATTCAGCAGGAGCTGTTAGAAATTTCCAGGCTTCGATGGCAGGCAGGGCTCTAAACAAAGCAATCAGCTGGTTAAACGTTATCAGAGCACCTCGGGAAAATGAGTGGTAATGCCCCTAACATTTCTGCCCTTATTTCCCTCTCCAGCTGATCAAAAAGTCGTCACGCCACATTGCGCCCTGTAATGGTTTTTTGTCTGGACTCCTCTGTATTTAAATGAACAAAAGGGCCAGACTGTGGCTGTGTGTATTCTGTCTGACACGCGTGTGTGTGTGTGTGTGTGTGTGTGGGTGTAGGAGTGTGCGCTCACATTTAGGTATAAGTGTGCTAAAGAGAGATGGAGACAGCTGCAGACATACTGAAGGATTGACTCATCCAGATGAAGAGAGACGGGCGGTGGCAGACGGAAGGGAAGTGGAGAGGGGACACCACGGACAGGGTGACTGATCAGAACACATCAATAATTATCTGTTTACTTGCTGCAGCCTCGGAATTTAATACAGCCTCTCCATCCCTCTCTGATGGCGAGCAATAACAGTGTGGATGCCGGCTTGTTATTGTTTGTGTGGATAAGTGCGTATGACAGACAGAGGAGGAAACATTAAGAAAAAGGTGCTTCAAGTCAGTGATTTTGCAGCTTACAAATGAGTGTGTGCATTCGCATCCAGGTTGATGTTTTTGTGTCTGTGTGTCACAGAGTTTGTTCCATCAAAGCGTTTCTATAAATAGCAGCAATGCCGCTCGCCAGCTACGCAGCATGATGTGTTATATAACCTCGTAGAAATGCATACTGAGACCACATCAGCATCAACAACAAGGCTGCTACCTGTTCTAATGCTGCAAGGCTCGCTCTCTCCCTCCCGCTCTCTCCTCCTTCTTTCTCTCTCTCTCACATGCACCAACACACAGATTACACGGTCTTCTTCATTATTCATGTGGCATTTCTGCCTTTACTAGAAAGTATACAGGAAAAAAGAGGCAGGACCGAGATGTGAAGTGTGAAATGGCAATGGTTACATTTAGTGAGCTTTTACCAATACATCCCTGTGATCTAAAGCATCCTTTTTTAATTGTCTGATTTTAGAATGTGACTGTAACTACTGTGCATGCTGTCCTGTGACACGTATGTACGTGTGTATATATGTATGTACGTATGTATGTGACTGATAATCCAGTGGGTTTTTAACTGGCTTGTTTGGCATAAGAAGTAGGGACATCTAATCCAAATTTGGAAACACATGTTTTTTCCTGAACAGCAATGTAAGTATTGTTTGCATATGAATGATGCTGTGAGATTTTTTGCAATATTCATTTTGTCCATAATTATAATTCCTTAAATACCAGATGCGAGATAATTTCACTTGCCTTCAATAAAAGCATCCCCCTGACATCTTTTCAGATCCAGCAGCAATAAGACAGCACTTGATTCTGTGCGGCACCAGGACAATGGGAATTCTGATTATCTAGACCAGTTGGCTGATCATTTTATTTCTTGTGAAGAGAAACATTTTGAAAAGCCTTCCAGGATTCAGTGACTTCATTCATTTCATTTTCTTAGTGAGCCAGCATACAGTATGTGGATTAACTACGCACATCTGTAAAACACTGAAGCACACAGCTCCTCATAGACGTGGGCCGACGTACACATACATGCTCACACACATCCTCCCCCCCCCCCATCTTTTATCACACCATTGCACAGCGCTGCATGAGTCCCTGCTTACTTTTAATCCAACGAGGTGTGTAATGGCTGCAGTGACGGGGGCTCTTTAAAATGACTGCGGCGGTCACGGCTCAGGAGAATATGGCTCATCTGCAGAAGATGCTGGCTCTGGTAGCAGCATCATTCCTCTTATCTCTAACCACTTAGCACTGATCTAAACAACTTGATAAGGGGAAGCTAATTGGAGTAAATGTCACCACTGGGTCATTTAGAAGCCAAAGGGAGCTAAGACTGTATTTAGTGTAAACGACTGTGACCGCCCCTCTGAGATAACACATGTGGCACATGTCCTTCAGCGTGTGTGTTTACAAGTGTGTCCGCTGCAAAGAACATCCATCCTTTCACGTGCGCTTGGCTAAAATGGACGCGTATTTTCAGTGCGTGACGATGTGCAAATATGAGTCTGAATGTGTGTGAAAGTGTGTGCATGCTTACAATAAGTGTGTGACTTTGGTCAGTGAAGTGTAAGCAGTACTGCCATCCAACAAACCCCCCCACACTGTCTGACTGCATGACAGGGCCTGCTGACTCCGCAGCTACACACACACACACACACACACACACACACACACACACACAGAAAAAGAAACTGTTAAATTGGAGGAGGGCAAACAGTCTCACAACAAGTGTGTGACGTGGATGGATTATTAAGAGTGTGTGTAGCATGTGGGAGAGATATGGCTGGGTGAATGCAAGGGCGCACGTGTGTGTGTGTGTGTGTGTGTGTGTGTGTGTGTGTGTGTGTGTGTGTGTGTGAGCTGGTACCCATATCTCTATTGGGTTTTCTATATCAGTTTTGGGTGTATCCAAAAATGAAATCACATTAGGTATATACTGTTTATACTGTAAAAAAAAAAAAAAAAAAGGGAGGGGGACATGAAGATGACTGACCAGATGTTTCTCTGTTTCTTTATCCGTCTCCTCTCGGTGTCTCATCCCCACTGATTCCTTAGTGTTGTGTCCTACCACCCTCTCTGCACTCCACCTCATAGTGTATTGTAGCCTTAAATCCCCCTGAGACTGCTTTCATCATTCTCTACTCCTCTGTCATCCCCCGTGACTTACACCTCCACCTTTCCCACAGCCCAGCCCAGCCCCCCCCCCCCCACCCCCCCCCAAACCCCTCCCCGCCTCCCTTTCCATCCCTTACTTCCTCTTCTGTTTCACTGCCGTTGTGGTTCAGCACACACATGCCAAACCACTGACCGCAATCACTTCAGCAGCACCTGGTCAGGCCTCGCCACACACAAACACACACCTGTGTGTGAGAATACACACACTTTAACCACAATTCTCCAGCTAAAAAATACATTCATAAAAAAATAAATAAACAGACATGGTAACCATCTTGATGAATTCTCGAGATGAGCTTTTAATCAGTGTCACATTTATGGTTAATAATCATCCAATAATTATCCATTAAGAGCCTATAAGTACAAAAAGTATGTTATCCCTGGAATCAAGCTTTATTTCCAAGCGAAAGTGAATTTCTCTAGGTGTTATACTCTACTGTAGGAATCATGAATTAAATACGCAGCCAAATTATTCAAATCATAAATAACACAAAATAATGTTGTTCAAAATTGCTGCTTCTGCCTGTCACTATTTAACTAGTAGCTACACCAAATTAAGCAGATGAAGCAGATAAAACGTGCTTTTTTAGTTCAGCATAAAGTATATTAAAACAAAGCCTGACTCATTGTTGTGTCACTGAAAAAGGATGTAGCCTGTATCAGTTACCAAACACACTTGAGCCGTGGCTGTACCCCTGGCTCTGATCATGATAGGTGCACACACACATGAACATGCACATATTCCCTGAATGCACACACACACATTAAATGGCAATAAAATGACAAAACAGGAGAGCCTTTTTTTTTTTTCCTACACGTTCTTTCCATTGCATTAATATCAAATACGGTGCCAAGAGAGCGCCGCGTTTGCAGACGACTGGAGAAGAGGGAAGCGCAAATGAAGAAAAAAAACCATGGAAGAGTGCGGACTAGATCAATAAAGACATGTGTTTATTAGATTGAGGCGAGCTGCGACAGAGCCTGGCCCAGGAGTGGAACACTAGCGTGTAATCTTGTACTGTTTTCTCTATCCCTATGGAGCGGAAAACTCACTCACTCATGCCTTGGGCCATAAAGAAGCATGCAATAAACAGCCGTCAATCCAGTTTGGGACTGTTGACTGGCTGATGGTGAGAAATTCTCATAACGTTGTGCAGTAGAGCTATGCTGCTCTTATTAGAAGACTTGAATGCATGTACAGTCAGTATACTGACAGTAGATCAGTGCTGTGTTGTCCTCTACATTTGCAAGTACTCCAACCCTGAGTGGCAGACAGTTTTCAACAGTAAAGCTGCACAATTAGTGCGCAGCAACATTTGTTTGCTGGTGTCCGTTGGCCATTAGTCTCGATGCCAATATTGATGCTTGTGATTATTCCTCAGCTAAATGCACCATTGGTCTCTTCAAACACAGCCAAAAGGCCATTTGTAAAAAGAGCCTTTTGGCATGCACACGTCTCACATTTTATTTGTGTAATGAATATGTGGTGTATTATTCATTTGTTATGCTTGGTGACATTCCCAAAAGTAACCGAGCTGGAATGATAGTGGGGGAATGCGGTCATTAAGACAAATAGAGCTCCACCGCACAATGTACAGTAACAATACATGAGTCACAGGCAGCAGAACGCTGCTCCAAACAGGATTGATGGAGAAAACAGTGTGGAATTTGCTCTCCCCTTCATTACTATGGTTATTCTACACAGCCGTGCGCCCACATGTCTGAGTCAGAGAGAGTAAGGTATCCAAATAGCCTGGACTCAGGCCCACTGTACACACACACACACACCCCTATAGGAGATACTGTAGCTTGTGACATCTGCTGGTCTTTAAAAGGGTGGATGCACAAACAAAATCTCACTAAGTTGTGTTGCAGGTGAATTGGACCGAATTGTTTCCCCTCTAAAAAATATAGTTTTTATCTGACTGTCATAAGGTCCCACAACTCGGCCCACACAGAGCATTTAGACACACTCAGTGCATTTAAATCATTTTCAATACATTTTAGTTGTGGTCGTTGATTAGAAATGAATGGGTTGATTTCAGGCACATGCTAGAGGGACAAACTTTCTCCACACACACACACACACACACACACCTCACTTTACATACCAGAGCTGCAGGAAAAGTAGTCCTATAAATTATTGAAAAAATGTTATGATTGATCTTGAGAATGCCTCCAGGTTTACTTGGAAGCAAAGAAGGGTGGTGTGTGTGTGTGTGTGTGTGTGTGTGTGTGTGTGTGTGTGTGTGTGTGTGTGTGTGTGTGTGTGTGTGTGTGTGTGTGTGTGTGTACTCAAACAAAAGGGGTCTGTGAGGGGAAGTGTGTCCAACTGACTGGTAATTGATGACTGTCAATGACTGATCATTTTTTAACATATTGAAGTGTTATTGTCAGTGTTTTCAGTGTGTTTAGATATTCTTTTTATACTATTGTCAACTTTTCATGTGTAGTTTTGGGTCTTTGCCTTTAACTAATAAAATCATATCATATTTAAAAGCATATTTTGTGCCACTATGGTAAAGATTGGTCTCAAAGCAAATGTTCTGGTTAGACTTTAATACAAAGTAACCTTTGATAAATCACTAAATATGTTTAATCTAAGTATCTGTTGTAGTCAAAGTAATCCACACATATGCTTTTGGAGATTTTTTAAATATATACTACACCTGACAAGGGAAGGCTGATTCAAGATTCAAATATGGGGAAAGACGGCCACCTTCTTCTTGAGAAAAAAGTCAGACTGCCCTCCCCATGCCCCCTTTTTGTACATCCCCTTAATAATCATAAATCAACCAACACCAACATATTTCAAAAACTCCAAATAGCCAATAGAAGCATTTATAAGAGACTCAATTTGGATCTAATATTACCTACAAAGACATTTTGGTTGAAACAATTACCCATCTTAAGCAATTCAGCCTTGAATTCAGTCTTGTTGTGTGAATCTTGTTTTGCTTCAGTCAGTATGGACAGACGACGTTATTATTTAGCAAAGTCAGTCAAACAGAGATTTGGATGAGGACTGGTTGTCTTTGCCTCATTGTTCCAGCATGTTGTCTTATTAGAGAACGCAGCAAAATGAAATCAAAACAGGCGCACCTCTTCTGGAGGCAAGGTTAAAGCTTGACAGAGTTTCTTTAAAGGATAAGACAGACAATTAGGTTTACTATAAGACTGACTGACTTGTTATGGTGCAAATTTGTTGCAGTTATGGACCAAATATGTCGTTGCTCTTCTTTTCATTGTGTACATTTACTTTATATGGTTTCACATTAACCAGTCGCTTGCTGCTCCTTTTAAACAACTCGGCTGTGCAACAGAAGTCACCTGCTCAGTGGGCTAATTAGGAGCTACATCACCTATTGAGATGATATAATAAAATACGTACAGTCCATTCATCTTGTTTGACAGTGAATTTCTATGAACTGCTCACACAGTGGAAAAAAACTGAAAAAAAAAAGCCTCACATCTGCGGGGCTGTCAGGAGTCTGCACATTTATTACGGGCTCGGTACTGAAGTGGCCATGCTCCACCAGTGATCTGGGCCCATTCAGCATCTGCTCAGGCTGCACGGGTCTGTCTGGGAGAAGACATGACATGGCCTAGGAACACAGCCATATTGTTGATTTTGTAGGCTAATGGGCAGTTCCTTCTAAATAGGGCAACTGGGCAAGTCCATCTGCCCTCTCCCTACCTGCATCTGTGTGAGTGTAGGTGTGTGTTTCTACTTTGTTAGCACGGTAAACCAAAAGAACCAGCGCTGGCCCCACACAGAAAGGCCTAGACACGGAACCTTATTGTTTCAGACCTTTTACTCTTTCCTGTGATTTGAGCTTTTGGGCATGTATCATGTGATACCAGGAGGCGCCTGATTAGCCATACCTTTTCTCTTACAGGAGGTGTGATTCACTCTCTGTGAGTGCAAATTAGACGTCTTTATTAAACACAGACTTCATATTCTCTGCAAGAGAAAACACACCCCAGTAGCTACATTAGCATAAGCCACTCACAAGCCAGCCTTGCATGTATGAAGAGCACGCACATGCACGCCTTTCCATATCTTTGACGGCACATGGCACGTACTCCAGCAACGCTGCCCTTTCGCCTGCTCCCATACACGTCTGCCCAAAATGTCTCATTGAATATTTAATATGTGCACCAATCTAATGATGGCAGAGACCCAGAGCATGCCTCTAATTATTCAGGCTTCCACGGCTGAGTCATCGAGGCCACCACAGAAACTCCTCACCTCCATTTCCCTCCACTCCTCCTTCCTCAGCCCTCCATCTCTGCTCCCCTCGGTAGTTGCCATTTTTGACCTTGCGCTCTCTTGTTCTTGAAACCTGCTCAAATCTCCCTTCTCACTTCTCTCTCTGTCTCTTTAAGTCTGTCTGCCTCCCAATGACATTAAATGCTCATTGCATGCCTATATATAGTAAATTGGTGTAGGCAGGAAGTGTAGTGCAGTATGGGAGAGCAGTATTTAAATGACTGTGTCACCCTGCTGTTAGATGTGGAATGCTGCCATGGCTTTGGCACAAAGCACCTCTATGAATATGCAGAGCAGCCACAATGATGTGCAATTTACACACTATGTGTGTGTGTGTGTGTGTGTGTGTGTGTGTGTGTTTACGAGATTGAAAGGGGCAGTGAAGGAGAACATTTTGCTGAAATGATCCCATTCTCCTAAATCCCCTTGGTGGAGAGCAGCTCATCTATACAGAGTGATGCCGAGCTGAAAATAGACATATAGAGCTGGCCTGAATAAAAGATGACAGGACAGCACTGCCTTATCCCCACAAAAGCCATCCTGAGTGCATACGTGTATAGTGTGTATGTGGGAGTTTTTGCACACATGCTAGCATGCTAGCACTTAGCATGTCTAAGTGCGTGTTCAACATGTGCCTCGCTGTATGCCCTTGAGCTAGGGGTTCCTATTTGCTCTCCCACATACAGTATATGCAGAGATATATATAGTGTGTAAAAATAGAGAAGCGGATGTCTCAAAAAGCCTCTTCCATCGACATTAGCACACATGAATAATTTCCTTTCATCTCCAGCTGACCAATCAAGTGCAGTGAACTGGGAGAGGATAATGACAATAATGGGTTTATTATTTTTACATATTTGTGCTTGTTTGAATCAAAAGAAACAGACATGACAGCAGATTCCCCAGAAAACTGCTTCATTCGGAGTCACTTAGACTCTTCACTCTGACTATCTTCCACCCAAGAAAGGGTTGGGTTTCTGCACATGGTTGGGTTTCTCTGGGTTTTGGCTCATCTTGCTTTTTCTCCGCTCACCAGGAGCCGTGGAGAGCACCATCGAATGTTTATCCATTGCTCTCCACACATGGCCAGCTCAGAGTCGACCATGCTAAAAACTTGAAAAGCAGCGTGCGGCGACGGCTGCTGCTGCTTCTCTCCTGTCTAATCTTAGTGATTTCCAGTAGGGAGGCTTATATCCCCCCCAGTCTGCCTGTGTGCCAGGGAACACAAAGCCTTCACCTAATAATGAATCCCAGCCATATTTCACACAACACTTTGATTTTGCTTTTGTTACCCAAGCACAAACTCTGTGGCTGCACTGGGGATTGAGGGGGATTGGAGTCGAGGGACAGAGTGTGTGCATTTATTGAGCACGAGTTAAGCAGGTAATTATGCCAATGTTAGTATGCAGGGCTTTGTGTGTGTACAGTATATGTTTGTGTGTGTGTGTGTGTGTGTGTGTGTGTATGTAGCATAAGCCCCATTTTGTAAGAAACTTTTTGCTTCATTTTAGTCTTGGTGACCCCAATTTGACTCCAGTTGCATTGAGTAATAGTTTAAATGGTTCTTAGTTTGGGTTATGTTGAGGTTACATTAATGGTTTTGTTAGTAGTACAATAACCTCAAGCATCTTTTAAACCAGCTTGTCTGTGTGTGTCCAGGCTGCTCACCCGCCCACATCAGCCAGCATGCTTTCATCTGTATGGTACTGTATTAGCAGCAGTGACCTTTGGCTCAGTCAGAGCGTCTATCTAAACAGACTTGTGCCATAGCTGCGCCTCTTTGCTCCCAAAAGGTTCTCCTGCTTCCAGACAGAATGCCCAATCAGATTACTTTACCAGGCAGTACATGCTCCTCCAGCCAGGGACAGGATTTCACATACCATGTGGCCTCGCATTAAGAAAGCATACGGATTCATGTATTTCTCCATCTCCTACATGGATGGAGATTTACTACACACTTGTCTTTGCTTGTTAACATTCAATGTGTATCTTCTGATTGGCATTCATATTGCACCATTACATGTAAGATAGCACAAACAAACAGTGATAACTCCTTAGACCACTTTATCAATGCAACATAATTCATATATGTGGGGTGAGAACAAAGCACAAGAGAATGTACTGAGTGACTAACCCGATGCAAGGTTTAATACAGACAGTGACACGCACACTTGACCTACTTGTTATTATGTCACTATATATTGATTCTTTACATGTTTATGTGTGTGTGTGTGTGTGTGTGTATATATATATATATATATATTTCTCAAAAGTTTGGAAGCACTTGCCACAAAAACTTGATTCTGTGCAGCCAGATATATTTTTGAATGGTTTGCCACACGTTTAGGTTGTAGAAAGTGCTCTTTAAGAGAGATAGCTAATAGCAATAGCAAACAAAGCAATGTTTTGTGCACGGAGAACAGAATGCACTACAATAGTTCAACTAGACTGACTCAACTAAAAGGTCAGACAGACAAATGTCCTTTTGAGCAACAGTTAAATAAGAATATATGAGTAATACAAGAAATAGAATTCTTCTCAACAACATCTGTTCAAGATTCAATTAGGAACAGGTCAGTGTCAAGTGCACAATAATGCCCATAAGAACCCAGAATGAACAGGCGTGTTAAAGGCGTGGTAAACATGCTCTTAAAGCTCCAGTACAGAACTAGAAGGTTAACTAGAGGTTAGCACTGTTGGAAATGGCTCATAGAATATCAGCTGAGCATACTATGGACTGACAGATCAGTTAAAGCTGAGTAGACTGCAGAAGGCCCAAACACAAACCGGGTCCTAAAATATTTAGGATTTTGTGATTCAATAATGATCTAGGTTCATTTGCATTATTCTGGCCTGGAAAACAAATTCAAATTTGAAGGGTATTTGGGGGGAAATGTTTACCACTGGTTACTATTAGGCCCAAAAAGACTTTTCCCATAGACTTAGATTATGAAAGAGATTTGAATGTCACAACCAGCACAACGACTCATTTCACTCCATTCTTGTTAAATTGATCTATCAACTATACTCTTAAGTATAGTAAACCAGAGTACCTGACACACACACACACACACGCTTGACTTGATGATAGTGGTAGACGAAGTCAATGATGATCCATATCATCACTATTACTTTATATTTTCCTATTCAGTTAAAGTAAGATACAGATGATCCACACAGTAAGGATGTAACTGCTGCCGACCAAGGACTTAAATAATCTCCTCTGCTTTCAAATCCTCATTTTAAATTTCTGCTATCAATTATTTAGCCAGCAGGATGTTCCTTAACCTTTCAAGACCCATATCAGCAAGCATCTGCTGGATTATCCTTGAGCAATACACTGTATCCGTACTCGCCCCAGGGTGGTTTTTCTGCAGCTGATTGTGACCTCTGTCCTCACTGTGGATGCAGCGGGGCAGCAAGACAATTTCCCTACAGGGATCAATATGTAATCAGTGTTATTTTTCTAAGATTTTCCTATCTATTTAAATGTCAACACTTATATGGTGAATATTTAATTTTGGCATATGCTTACCCTTTAATATTACCAACAGCTATCCAGAGGGGGTGTCACCTTGCAAAATCCACCTCTCCTGAACTTAATTTGTTTTTTAACTCTCTAAATTCCTCTTTTAGAAACCAAAATCCAAATGGCATTGTGTGATGCAGTTTGTCATTAAGCAAAGAAAAGTTAGGTGTGTTTTGCAGGTCATACACTATCTTTAAGTAACTGTTACAAACTGTTCAAGGATAGCATGAGCTGTGCTGTGCTAGCCTGTTTAAATCCAATTTAGAAGTGTAGCGAGCAGGATAACAGTCACCTAAAAATAGTCTGTAAAGCTGGAAGTTTTTGGGTGATAACTGGGAGACAGATACTCTGAAATGTCTTTCCAAAATGTTCACAGCGCATCTATATTCATTACTGTCAAAACGATCCTGTCAATATGACAAACAGTATTCCCAGATCTTGGGGTTTCAGTTTAACTTGGAGGAGAAATGTTTGTGTCTAAATGGACAAAACATGCTGTTTCTTCCCCTCCCTGTGCTGCAGCTCTTTGTTGTGAGGGAGAAAGCCATGTTGAGAAAGAAAAGAGCGCATAGTGAATCTATTATTCCAGGAGACTTCAAATCTTTTGCTTGGGGCAAATGTGACTTTGCAAAAGCCTGTTTTGAGAAAGGCTGGCGATTCTGAGCTATTTTTAGTTTCTACCCCCCACCCCCTTCCTTCTTCTGCCTCCTTCCAGCCCTCCTCTTTCTCTCCTCTTCACCTCTGTCCATCTCTTTATTATTCCGAGGAGGGCTTCTCTCACCACTGAAACACCCCTGTGCACACAGGTATTACTGAGGCCTCACACCTCACTTCAACACCCCTGAGTGTATGTATATGTGTGTGATGTGTGTGTGTGTGTCAGTCTTTGCGAAAGAGAGTGAGGGAGATGGAGTGATTCAGCTTGACAGACACATTTAGTAATAAAGTACTTTAAATTATATTCCCACGCCACTTATTCACAGCTGCTCTTGGTCTAATGGAGGCTACAGCCTGAGTTCACCAGTTCACTCACTCAAATGGTCAACTACTACATCTACCACAAGAAACAGATCCTCTCAGGCAGCATCCAATACATGTGCAGTGTATTATTGTTGCACAGTCCAACAGGAATCCTGATGGGCCCATTCTGTTTTCCAATACATACATAACATACTACGCTATAAACAGGACAGTGTTCAGTGACAGGGAGCCTGTGCTGGGGCCAGAGCAGGACGAGAGTTGTGATTAATTTAGTTTTTTTAATTAATTTAAAAAAAAAAAAAACAAGAAAAATCTCAGCTCACTCAACCTCGCCTCATACATCAAAGATGTCTGTCACACATTGTCGATTAATGATTTAATCATCAAACATATTAAACTTCAATCAGCCCAACTGAGGATACAAGTGAATGCCATCGCTGGCGTAGGTGGAGGCAGTGGATTAATTCAAGTTAAATATTCATGAACTTATTTTATTATTTATTTATTAGTTAAGGGCAGATGAAGGAATGGATGAGAGGGGTGGGAGTTACTGTTCTTGAGGAGCTGTGTGAGGGAGTGTGATTACTGGTTTGGGAGGTGGGACGTGGGAGGCAGGGTGCAGGCGTGCTGAAGTATTGGTCAGGCCCTGCTGCTTCCTTACCCAGGACCCCTGCCATCCAACGCCACCTCTCTGCAGCACCACTGCATCAGCTAAGTTCAGCTCTGTCACGCGGGGCGAGACACTGCACTCTTTTCTACCTGAGCATTGTCAAAATTTCATTATGGTCAGGTAATGAAGGGTTCCCTTTACACATCTGAATACTCCCAGGTAAGCTTAGTTTTTTAATATGTCATGGCAGGAAGTGCCAGATTACTGTGAAAATGTCAGTGTGACTTTAAAGCGAGTCTACATTGTAAAACTTTTGCTGATAAGCAGCCACAAGTGACAATTGCAACATGATGGTAAATGCTATGATGGTAGGGCAATAGCAGCAAGTATACTGACTATTAACAATGGGTACATTAAGTTTGCTAACATACGCTAACATTAACCCCCATAAAATGCTGGTCAAAACAGATCAAGTGATGCGGGAGCAGCGAAACCTCTGAATGTATTACGCTGACAAATGGTGCATTTTATGGTTTTCGAATTCAGCTTTTTATTTGTAAGAGGAGGAACATGTCATTTATTCTGTCAAAGGTTGCATATTCTTAATTTAGAAATTACATTTCACACAATAGCAACAATTTTAGCATGACCTAGCTAATTTACATTGTTGCTTTCTCAGGTTTACGTCATTGTCAATTAAATATCATTGAGTTTTGCACTGTGGCGCTTAAATTTTGGGCTATTTGCCACTGGAAGCTGTGCT
Organism: Pempheris klunzingeri; assembly: GCF_042242105.1. Taxonomy (NCBI): domain Eukaryota; kingdom Metazoa; phylum Chordata; class Actinopteri; order Acropomatiformes; family Pempheridae; genus Pempheris; species Pempheris klunzingeri. The sequence goes on from NC_092034.1 coordinate 13,602,904, forward strand.
GGGCTAATTTGTACTATTTTTTGATGAAACAATTCAACATTCTTTAATTAATCTAATAAATTAAGTAGTTAATTTAATTAATCTGTTCTTTTGCTACAGGTTCAGCATTTAATTAGTGAAGGAAAACACAAGATACGGACATTTGATCAGGTGAGATCTGATACGAGTCAACATCTTTGTTGCTCCATGAGTCGTGCAGCATCTGTCCTTGTTCAATCCATCCATCCGTTCCTCCCAAACACTCATTTACTGCCTCTGAGTCGATTTGTCTCCTTCTGTTTGCTGTCCTTGGTTTCTTTCTCTGACTCACTTTCCACACATCTCTCTCCTCTTCTCTCTCTTTTTATCTAATCCCTCTCCACATGCATTGCTGCATTGGATCCAGCCTTCTTAGCGGCAGAGTGAAAGAGGGGGAAAAACAGACAGAGAGCAAGTGGATAGCAAATGGTGAGGAGAGGGGAAAGACAACACAAAGAACGGAGGGAGGGTGGGTAAAACAAAAAGACAAAATGATTGCTGTAGGTTAGAAGAAAGAGGGAGATAAAGCAGGCTAAGGCAGAGGCTGGATGAGAGAGGGAGGTTGCGTCACTGCTCCAATCAGATATGACAGAGAGAGAGAGACAAAGAGAGAGAGAGAGAGAGAGGATTGATGGGTTTAGGAGGTGGAAAGCCATAAAGAGGCAGAGGTCTATTAAAAGTGGAGTGTTGGGACGTACGCGGTGCAGTGGTGATTTAAATTAAACGTGTGTGTGTGTGTGTGTGTGTGTGTGTGTGTGTGTCTGCCTCTGTGTGTATGTGTGATAGCGGTCTTGGTGCATCTTTCTCTATGTGTTTGTGTTTCTGTCTGTTTGTACTTCAGTATGTGTGTATTTGATGTGTGCATATCTGATTCAGTCTGTCTATTTATTTTTACGGCGTGTGTGTGTGTGTGTGTGTGTGCTGATGAATCAATAGTCTTATTGGAATAATTAGATTCTCCATTTGAGACGTTTTGGTTTGATCATACAACTCTCAAAACACAGAGGGGGCGCGGTGAGTGAGAAGGAGAGATGGAGATATAGGAGTTGTGGAGGAGCTTCAGAGCAACACGGGGTCACTCAGAGTGGCTCCCTGCCAGCTGACCACAGCTCCGAGTCTATTTCACCCAACGGTGCAGACTCACGCAAGTACTTCTTATTCTGACTAAGTTCATATTTTGAATAAACAGTTTGTAAGGGCCTGCAAATCTCAGTATAAAAGATCCTATCCTCCAATATCCCTCACACATAAATAAACATGTTTTCTGATTAGAGCAAGGTCAAAGGTCTGGTTCACTCCCACTGCTCTCATCAACCGTGCTTCTAGACACAGTGAGCAAGTTAGCAGCTGGCTGGTGAACATAAGTATAATGACATAGAGCAACTAAAAAGACAGATATTACCCTCGAGAGTTGGTGGAGACCAAAACAGAGCTAACACACAGTGAATGTTGAACTTTCATTGGGTGGTCAGAAACACGACTCCAAATGGATAGAGCTACTCTATAACTGCTTCATGTGAATAAAGACAACAGTGCTAACACATTCACCATATCAACTTTATACGGTGAGACTAAATAACCAAATTTAACCAAATATATAATATAATTGAATAGAATATATAATGACGTGTCTAAATTAGTAACCTAAAATTGATGAGAATCAGGTGACCAATGAATCTGTTTATTCAAACAAACTGAGGAAACATCTGCTATTCTCATGTTTGCCACTAAAAATGATTATCTGACAAGACATTAAACTTAACAACCATGTCCTGACTCTCTTATGAAAGCTTTTGGCACTTGTCCACCGTGTTTGAAGATCACTTACAACTCAATTATAATTGAAAATCAATTCCAACGAACGAAGTCCAATGAACATCATAAATGCTGTGCGGAGCAAAGCATGTGCTTGTTTTAAGTTTACGTTCTTCTTTCCAGTCTGATTACTTTACACATATGCGTGATCTCAGATATTGGTTTTTCTGAAATCAGATTACTGTAGCCGCAGTATGACATGTAATCAATTTCCTCCCAAACCTTTGTTGGCAGAAGCAGGTCTCGGCTGTCCTCGGCAGCGTCTGCCCTTCAGTGCCTACTGATGCCCAGCCAGGCCTCGCACCAGTCCAGCGCCCCCACCTACCCCACCGGGTCTGTTCTGCTGATGGCAAGGCCGGCTAATATCTGCTTATCTTGCTCCCACACTGCGCTCTGACACGGGGACTATTGGTAATATCTGGCTGGGAGATGCCGAGTCAGGAGAAATGGAAGCCATGGGGGAGAAAGAGGGGCTGGAAATATAAGAGAGGCATCCAGAGAGGAGGAGGAAAAAGCTGCCCGTCATGGGAGAGGAGAGACGTGAGGCATTTTGTACTGTGCTCTCAGTCCATATTACATGTTTCTTTCCATTCACCAGAGATGACCATCTATTGGACAAAAAGTGGCACCTATGGAAACATATCATTGTATTTTTGATGGAGGTGGAATATTGAAGTCCATGTTTCAAAATAACACAACAGACAGAATTCTCTATTAGAGGTTTAAAAATCGATAAACAATACAGATACAAGAGTTGGAGACTTGGCTACATCGAAACACAACCATAGGTGAGACTCCATTTTGAACGTCCACATGGCATGTTTTTTTTTAAGCATCTCAAATCGGTCTGGAACTGTGCTTATTGATTGCAGATTCACTCATTGGAAAAACAACCAAGCTTTGTAGGTGGGATTAAGAAAAATGTTGACGTAGCACTGTCACTGGTATACAGGCTCTTTTTAGTCGACTGCAACCTATATGAGACTACATGATAAAGTAAAGCCAACAGTCTGCAAACTCAATGCTTAATTTTGACTATAGTTGTCATGTTTTTAAAAAGGTAGTGGATTATTTGTTATGGTTATTTTCAAGTTTCCAGTGACAAATACAGAGAGGAAGAGAAGTGGGCCAAAATGCAACCAAAATGACAAAAACTGATGTTCACCCGCTGATATTTCATCTTCATCAGACACCACTTTCTCTCCACCTTCCACTATTCTCAGGACGGACCTGGACAACCCAGAGCATGTTAAATAATAAATTTGCCACTGGTTTGAAGAGCCGAACCTCTGCCCACCAGCCACTCCGGATCCTCTTTAGAGATCCTCGACACCGGTCCGCTGTGGCCGAGGGGCTGCTAGAGTTGTCATTATCATCTTTACACAAGGAGGTAAACGCCTGCTACTTCCTAATCAACCACGGCCATCTTGACTCCAAGCCTCTCTAACTCTTTCCTCAGCCACTTGTGGGCTGACAGGTTTGGTGTGAAGAGCAGGGTAAGAGGTAAGAGTGTGTGTGTGTGTGTGTGTGTGTTTGATAGGGGTAGTATTTGTGCAGGTATGTTTCAACATAAATGTGTCTATGCTGATATTTATGCATCTCTTTCATAATGCCCATTTGCAGTCGAGAGGCTTCCTGTGTTTGTACATGTGCCTGCATATGTGTGTCTCATATGCCCCCTCCACGGCCTACCAGCACCCCTCTAAGTGAGTGTCAGTTGCCAGCGCTGAGCACCGCAGAGCTATGCTTCAGTTAATGAAGACTGGCATTTGGGGCACCATGAGGGCACTCCAGTCACCGCAGCAGACGTCTGTTTAGTGTGGCCCATTTTTAATCAGACCCCAAAAAAGTCAAGCATAACCATGCACATGGATACTGCCAAGAAGAAGCCAAGAAGGCACAACACACACTTTGCTTTTTTTCTGTCCTTGGTCCAAATTGCGTGTGTTCCGCTCTTACATAACTGCCTCCTCCAGAGTTCTCTATCCCCGAGCTCTGTGATCGATTGTGAGGTTATTGTTGGAGCGACCAGCATTCGGTCTCCCAGGCGCCGCAATGACGATGACCCGGCACAGTCTGCTCATCCAAAACTCATAAAAAAAGCACACTGCCCAATTACTTTAATAGAGCGGAGCCACAAAGAGCCTTGCAACTCATAAAGAAACAGGACAATTAATATCCGTGATAATAAAAGTGTAATGAAGAAGCAGGCCCACCTGATGAGATGGACCATGATGTACCCATTTCTTTTTTGTGTGTGCCAATTCATAAGACTGTTGAATTCTTATCCATTTTTAAGGTGTGTGAAAGAGAGAAATTAACACAAAGTCATGGGAGCTTATTCCCTCACTTTTTTACAGGACAGCACCGTACTGCAGTGTCTATTTTCCAAGCCTGCAGCGCATGACAATCAAGCTTTGATGCTGAGCTGTATCACACTGCTCAAATAGCAGCTACAATGTGCTCATAGACCTGATGTTAAAAAGTACAGTGTGCACAGCCTGCTTTTCCTCTACTCTCACATCAGAATGCTCTTCCCTGCATTTCCTTCCCCAGCATCGATATAATAAACAGCAGTGCTTTGTGTTATCATAAAATTCAATGAGTTCCACTTTAGCATAGAGGGGACGCACTCCCTTTATACGCTCAACATGGCCTTTTACATTCAAAACATGCACTCCACTTGAGGTCTCCATTTATTTTTTTTTAAATTAGGTTAAAACAACTACACCCAATACTTTGTGACAAGTGAAATAGCATAACTGAAACGATAGCACTCCAGTTACAAAATTGGAAAGGAGTTGAGTGAAGAGTGTTGAAATGTGCCTCCTGATATTTCATAAACAGTTGTTGCTAGTAGAGTTTGGTGCTTTGTGTTCAGACTGTCACTTCATCCCTTTTATCATTCTCCAGTCCATGTCAACCTGCCACCATCGGATTGCTTCACAAGCAGCCCCTAGAGAGGGCCCGCTTGGTGGTCTCTTAGATGGTTTAACTGATTCGCCGACTGGCACAAGTCATCAGTCTATTTGCATGAACCCCATTGGCTGATGGCCTCTCAGCATCATCAGCTCCCTATCAGCCCTTCCCTCCCGCTGCCTCTGTGGGCATAAAATGACAAATTCTCGACTGGCTGACGGTCTCGGTCGTCGAGGGATAATTTAGAGACAAATGAAGCTCTGTCATTTTTCCAGAGAACCACGAGAGGCGGACAAGGGGGCAGATGACAGCATCCTTCTTAGCAGTCGCTGCACGAACAGAAGGCACGTGTGCGTTCATGTTAGAGCGGTAACTGCTCTTACACGTATACATGTGTGTGTGTGTGTGTGCGGTAGAGTTTAACATGCAGTATTACCACCAGGCTGACATCTGCCACATGTTCTCTTTGTCTCTCTCTCATCTGGCAGCCTTTGACCTGACAGTATACATTATGTGCTGGCACAGCAGACATGCATAATGTGTACGTGTACACGTGGTTATTAAATAAAATAGTGAAGGTACAATGGTTTTTCTGCACTTGGCATGCTATATAGAATCAAATGCTACAATCAAATACTGAGAAAGTGGGTTTTTTGTTTTGTTTGTCTTTTTGTCGAGCTGTTGTTTTTCCTTGGTTTGCCTTTCGCCCAGCTATTTCTGATCCTTGTAATGTTCTGTGTAAGATCTTTGTTTTTTTGTCAATCAAGGTGCATTATTTTCTCTCTTCTAGTTTCTACGAAGAGACTAAACACATAAGACATGTCCATCATCTGCCATTCTGAGAAAGTCTACCTCTCTCTGTTTTGAAGTATGCCAACAAAATGCTGGCCAGGGCTCCCTATTAAAAACAGCAGAGTTGCCAGAAGAGAAGTTTGAAAGCTGAACATCAATAGAGTTTTGTTCAAGTTCTGACTTTTCGCAACTTGTTTTTGTCATATTTATTGACCTTCTCATTACAGCCTGACAGCAATCAATAAATCGACAAAAAATAGAAAGAATACTGTGTCTTTGGCTGTCACTGGTCTGAAACAAACTCGTCCAATCATTTCATTCAATTTCTAACTGAATATGTAAATGTTGTCACTGTACTTAAGAAGTAAGAAAAAGTGACACATAGCAATTAAAGAGTTAGCAGAACCCTTAATGCGACATCTGGCTGGATCAATAACATGCAAAAAGTGCTTTTAGTTCATCTCTAAAAAGCACAACAGTGAGTATAATAATGACTCTGCTTGACTGGAAATATATTTAATCACAGTTTCTTTGATGTTCATTGTATCTTCCTTAGATACAATATAATCACTCACTGTCACTCAGTATTTGACTTCAATTGTCTCTGTGCTCGCTGACTGTTCTGCTCCCACACATGTTTGGGTGGCAGCTTCTGCTACTTTAATTTCTACAGATATCATCAGAGAAATAGGCGGTTCTTTCATCCTGTCGATCTGTTTTGCTGCGTTCACTTGGTTTAGGTGCAGCCCACTCAAAACAACTAATTTAGCTTCATTGTGCGTTTCTAACCTTTAAAGCCATTTGCCATCATCTTACTACTCTTATGCTACCACAGATTGAGATGCTCTCATAAAAGGCTCCGGCAACAAAGCAGCTTCATGCAAAGTGCTTGTGTGAGAACGCATTTTGGGTGATTTTTAAGAAATCATCAAAGCTAGTCAAGCCCAGTGCAATTCTTTTCATATTCATGGTTACTGAGCTTCGGGGTATTCTTATGGGGAGCTCTGAGAGATTATTATTGTACTAACAGCACACAAGGTTTGACTTCTACCTGTCACATGACCGTAATTACATTTTAACATCTGTAAAAATGATTTTTAATCCCCCATGTCAATGAAGTGGCTTCCGTATATAGTAAACAAAGAGTTTTATAGGAGTGACCAGGCCTCATGTGTGAAAGTGACCTCCATAAAACATATCCGTAATCTTATGTTTGCTCGACAGTTGGTTTACAGTCCTCTTTCGGGTCTTCTATTTGTCAGGTTTACAAAGTAAAAGCCCTAAATTTACAGATTTAGTATGGCTGATGGAAGAGTGTGTCAATATGGGCACACTCAAGGGCAACGCTGGAGTCAGGCTGTAAACCAGTGCTCTGTGCTGTGTGTGTGTGTGTGTGTGTGTGTGTGTGTGTGTGTGTGTAAGCACTGATGTGCTGTACGCAGAACTCGTAAACAACGAGCCAACACAGGACCAGACAGAGCCCCAATCAAATCAATGCAGGTTCAACGTCTATTGCCCCTGTGTGTGTGTGTGTGTGTGTGTGTGTGTGTGTGTGTGTGTGTGTGTGTGTGTGTGTGTGTGTGTGTGTGTGTGTGTGTGTGTGTGTGTGTGTGTGCATGAGCGTGAAGGCGAGCCAGATCACTGGATCAATCCACAAGGGGAGGAGGTTGACAGAATAATGACCTGTCCTCTGGTTTCATCAGCCTTTCTCTCTCTCTCTTTCTCTCTGTAGCCATATTCTCTATTTTCTTGCATTTTGCCCTCGAGCTCTCTTCTGCCCATACACACATCACCTTCCTCATGCATCCCTCCTTTATTCATCTTTTTAGTTTGTCTCTTCCTGTCACACTGGTCCAGGAATAACTCCACTCTGTTAACTCTAATCTCACATATTTCCCCTCCGCTCCATCTTTTCTTCATCTTACTGCTGTCCACAGTAATCCTCCATTTCTCTTTTGTTGCCAATCGCCTTTCTTTTCTCTTTTTATAAAATTCTCTTTTCAAGCGACCCCCTCCACCCCACTCCCAGCCCTAGCCCCAATAACTCAAACAGTCCTTTCTTTGATGCATCATTCATGGTTTTGTTCCCTAATGCACTCTCTCTCTCTTTCACAGCCACACTATCAAATCTTCATCATCGGCTTTTATCTAGTGTTCCAGCTTTCCCCTTCTCCCCCCTTGTAATGTCTTGTCTTGGTTTCTCTTGCTGCTGCTCCTTCTTGCCCCTTTCTATTTCTATCCATGCAGCAAAGCTCAGTCTCTCACTTCATCCCTGCTCTTTCAACCCTTCCTTTTAATGCCCTCTCCCTTATATCGCACTATTCCCGCTTCCATCGCTTTCCCTTTTCTCTCCCATTCCTTCCCCATTCAGCCACCCCTCCTCGTCTATCTTTTCTCTCTGTTGTCCCTCCCTCATCTCCCCCTCACTCCCTTTCTGTCCGGCTGTCATTCCCTGAGGTGAGTGACTGAGTGCTAATGCCCAGGTCTCAGTAATGGGATAATCCTTTACATCAGAGCGGCAGCATCAGTCAGGCTACACGTCACTCTCTAAAAGCCAACCTTATCATTGGAATAGGGCTCTAATCTCCGCATCACACGCCATTTACGCGCCAAAATGTATACACGTGTACACGTATGCTGACCGGATGTATCACCGTCAAGGCCCAGCTGTGCTCCAGATCCCATTTTGTTTCTTATCAGCTGAGTGCTGCTATCGTGGAGAATGTTCCGGCGCCGCATTTACCTGCAGATAAACATGTAGCCTATAGGATGTTTATCTTCCTTCCACAGCAGTTAAGAGGTGTATAGAGTATGTTGTGTGGCATGATGGAGCAAAATGTATACGCTGCGAAAGGTAGATATCCAGCGTGAGGCTATTAAACCAGTGTCACAACAGTCTTTAAGTGCAAGATAAATGTATTTGTGACATCTTGTGTGTAGATACAATCATATTATTTTGCTGCCTCTCACTTGCAGTTTTTCTGCAATGTCAGTGTGCAGTGTTTGGAACACTGATGCACCTATATATGCTAGTATGCACACGCGCACACACACACACACACACACACACACACACACACACACACACACACACACACACACACACACACACACACACACACACACACACACACACACACACACACACACACACACACACACACACACACACACACACACACACACACACACACACACAGAGGGCTCTAACCCTGCCAGAGCTGAAACATCTGGGCCCCCGAATGGCGGGATCGTCTGGGGAGTGCTGATGTGTTGCTTTGACTGTCTGCGTCCACCTGTGCCCAGAAATAGCTCGAAAAAACACAATCTCTCAGCAACACCTGCTTTGGGCCTTACATAAGTGGAAGTGGAGACCACACAGAAACGAGCAGCTAGTGTGAAGGAAGAAGAGGAAAAATGGATTGGGAAGTAAGAAGGTGTGTGTGTGTGTGTGTGTGTGTGTGTGTGTTTATGAGTGGCTGTGTATGCATAAGCATAAGTTGAATGAAAAGAGCGGCTCGGACTGCATACAGTTGTTTTGAGCCTTTCCACCTTCAAGATATTTTAGTTTTCAACACCACAGCTGCACTGGTCTTGGTGTTGTCACTGCATTTTCTGACCTATCAACCACTATGGCTTAGGTTCAGGCAACAAAAACTAGTAACACCTGTAAAACACCTACGATGCCTGCTGGTAGGGGGACGGGATGCTGACAGCGATGACCAGTGTCAAAGTTAGACATTTCAACGATTACCAGTCTGTTCTGAAGTCTTGCCAAAAGGTTTTGTGGCTGATCATTTCATGCTACTCTGCTCCTGAAGGAAAAAGTCAATATCAGCATGACCGTGAGGGGTCACATGCCAGGGAAATAGAGACGGGGATTATTTGACCCGATGTCAGTGGCTCTCATTTGGAGTACTATGGAGTGATAAGAGCTCCTTTTCACTTACATTTCAGCAGAATAGGTTACAGGTTGCCATTATCGCTTTCAGTCTGTGCAGTCTATTCTTCTGACCATCAATGGAATTTACAAATAAAACCACATGGAGGAGGCAAAAATAAGACAGAGGGATGATGGTAGCAAAGATGATAGGAAAGTCTGAATGCACACAGACAGCCAGACATAACTTGTGTGTTTGTGTTATTACACATCGCCTCACATCAGGAATGAGGCCTGACTTGTGTGTTTTCAAAGAGCAGGGTACTTAGGGCGACCTATCAGAAGAAAACCAATATCCTCTTTGACGACACAGGTACTGAGGCATCATGCCTGCAAACTTGTCAGAGGGCCTCATGCAAGAGATCAGAGAGGCAGCCATTGATGTGACATTTATGCCACAAAGCAATAAATAGATGCACCACTTATGAGCCATTGAGAAAAGATTGCGAATGTGGTGTGCGGTATCTGTGTAGTGTGCACTTGTGTAGATGTACAGCTGTGTGTACTTAAGGTGCGTGTCTGGCACACTGGTGTTACAGCGCGCTTGGTAATTTCATCATGTAATACTTGAAGAAAGTGTTGTTCATGCTTGAGTGAGTTCAGTGTGTGCAGAGTGTGTGTGTGTGTGTGTGTGTGTGTGTGTGTGTGTGTGTGAGAGAGCATGCTTGGTGTGTCTGCATACATTTACAGCATATTTCTTTTTCACAAATTCTCAACTGATCTTGCATGATGCAAATTTTTGTGTGCATATGTTTTGGTGTGTGTTTGAATAAAACTTACTATGCCTGCTCCCAAAGGGCAGCCTGGTGGAAATGCTGAGACTGTACAAGTACTTTGGAAATGTTGGTGCGAGCATGACATTATAGAATGCAGGTTTGTGCACAAAGCAGTGTGTAATTGTATCCCAAGCATGGAGTATTTATGCATGCTATGGGAGTGTTTGTTTCACACATGCGTACATGAACAGAAATGCAAATGCTGCCCATTCACATTACAATTTTCAGCTCCATTTATCATTTTATACTTTCTCTTTGCATTCATCTTTCCGAGATGCTTTCCTGTATTTCTCAGCCAAGAGGACCTGTTTATGTGTGGATGGCGCCTTGCTTGCCGTCCATAATGGGACACACAGAGCCGACAATCATCTCGCACCACGCCAGCTACTCCATCACAGACTCAGACAGCCGAGTGAGTGATGATTCCCGCTTCGTGCCAGGGTCTGTACCCATCATGCATCAGTTTGAGATAACATGATAGACTGGATTGTTGGTCCTGATTTAATGTGGGACTGCTGAACACAAACAGCACAATAGAAGGAGAGTCGTAGAAGCCAAATCCACCTCAACTCCAAAAGTACCATTTGTGCTGAAATACAGTGAATCTGACACTAACCTTTCAAAGCAGAAAAAAGGACATTCATACATGTATGGAAATAAATTAAACATACAAAAAATTTCAAATGCTACTGTGACTAGGTGCTTTCAAATGCTCTGAGGATGGATATTCTCAAATATGGAAAGGGAGACTGCAACAAGAAAGGCCCCTCCACCCGTCTGATACCGGGTACTTAAAGCTGGGGTTTCGAGGCTAGCGTCAGCTGAACAGAGCTTTATGATGATGACTGACTGCAAGTCATAATTTACCACTACTTCACTGCATCCCGGTTGAGGATAATGGTGGGGATTAAGGTGCAGTGGGAGGAGGGGGAGGGTTTTTAAAGAATCATGCGTCATGGAGTCTTCACACTGGCTACTCCAGAGTTCACATCTGAAATAAGGTCTTATTTGAGATATACACGTCTCCGAGCAGTGTAACAGTACAAAGCCTCAATAAATCTGGTCTTTTAGAAAGACACTCTTCAGCATGCTGTTGTTGTGATGCAGAAATAATGTTGCTCTAAATTAATGTCTTGCCAGTTAACACACTCATATCTGTTCAGAACATACATATTTCCATCTGATCCACTACTCCTTGTCCAGTTTTGTTGCTGTGTACTCTGAAACTACGGTGTTCAACTAAGACAACACACTGCCACGCTTTCTGGGTTGATCTCACACTACTTCTACTACCGTTTATGTTGGATGTGTATCAAACCGTGTTGGACTAATACAGTTGCACTTTCGCTTCACTTGGGCTTTGAGCTGCAACAAGTTACAAAACTACAAAACTAGAGGCTGTGCATTGAAAGGTTTGGGGACAGTACGCGCACCATTACAGTGTTAGCATTGGTAAGTGTGCGGAGCTATGCACTGGTGAGTATGCGGAATATGGTATTTTCATGGAAACTCAGACTGCACAGGTGAAGAAAAGTGTGGATGTAAATAGGAAGGTTTTTTGATAATGTCCTAGTAACTAATAATTGGAAGGTTCAGTCGTCATACGGTATAACATTATGTATGTAGACATGCCGACAGGTATGCTAATCTCCTGAGAGTCTGTCACTCCAGGGATAAAGTTGGGGTGGTGTTTAATATTGTACCCCCTCCTCTAGCCCCATGTGATAGTGTTATCACTGACCTTGACTTGTAGAACCCCTGGGAAACATTTTACTCTAATGCGTAAAACCACAACGTTTAACTTTTTCTCTGCTCAGCTCTAACTCTAAATCCCTGTCTGTCGTGACTGACCTTGAAGTCCAGCTTTGACAAGAGTAAATGTAATAGCATTATAACTGTTGTACAGAAAAGGACTTGTGAGCTAGAGAGGGCACTTGGCAGATCAGATTATTCCCTAAAACATATTTACTCTTATGCTGCAGTGACAGCTATAGTGAAATATGCCCCAGGCTAGTAAACCTGTATGTGTGTGTCCTTGTGTGTGTGTGTGTGTGCATGTGCGTGACAGGCTGAGCCATGAGAACCACTTAGGCATACAGGAGTCAGCAGTCCTGCAATGTACAAGGCAACAAAGAGGACATCTCACCTCACAGAACTTCAGGCTTTCAAGTTCCTCCAAATAACAACAGCAGGTGATAAAAGCCACTGCTGTGCCACATTTTAATAATATGGTGAAAAACACATGAACACACACATTGTGAACATTTTGCTCCTGCTTCTGTGACAACAAAAGTACAGTTTCCCCGTAACATACACAAAAACTTATCTACAGGCAGGTAGCCCCTTGGCACACCCCATAAGCTGGATCTCTCAAGTTAGCCATGCCAATAACATCTCCTGCAGAATCTTTTCCCCTGGCAATAGTTGGCCACCACATGAGCAGAAAGGAATCCATTCACCACACCCCTGGGCATGCTCAGCTCGTCTCAGCCCTGCAGGCATTCTGTACCTTTGAATCTTCACTGCCTTTGTCTCTGCTTTATTTGAAGAAATCCAGAAGACATGGCGCTAGCTCCTGCATATTTTTATTACGACTATATCCTAGCTATCCTTTCAGACTGAACAGAGGTACCACTTGCGGAGGTTACAAGGAATATCAAACACAGCAAACATGCAAAATGGTCGTGTAGCACTGGTGAACCACAAAAATATGTCTATATGAAGCTTCTTTTTTCCATCATTCCCACCCTTTGTACACATCTATGATGACCAACGGCTGGTCTCGCCACCTCTTGTCCCTCTATTGGCCTTGGGTGGGTACATATGCCCCAGATTCAACATATTTTAGTGATGCAGGCTGCCGTGTGTCCCACCCCATACAAGTGGAGTCTTCTTGGCTTTCGTGGTAATGCTACTGTAATGCAAAGATATGATCCCTGACTGACTTCCCTCCAAATTGGTACCTGCCAAAGGTTGATGGAGCGCCACAGCCGAGAAGCAAACCCAGCTCACTATGGTGGTGTGTTAAGATTATGTCTTCTGTGCCGCCCAGGAGCTACCCCATGTGAGCTTTATTGTGACAAAGTTCTCATCGCTACACTCTCAACAGAAAATATTTCCCTTCTATATGAATTCCCCTCTGCAGGTTGCAATAGCATTCTATATTTAAAGGACTTCCACAAGCACCCACATAGCTTCTGGCTCATTTAAAATTACGGTTCCTGGCTATGGCCCCAGCAGGAGACCTCTGGATATGAATGAATCATGCAAGAGTGAGCGAACCCTTTAGATCAAACCATCCACCCACCCTGAACTGGACCATATATAGCGTATGTTAGTGGTTCGGATCAATTTAACTCCCCTAAATACTGTGAAAGGATGAAAGGGAGCAAAGGGTGTTACACACCATGGGGCAAGGCATGGATAAAACATTAGGTACATAAAGGAGGGGAAGGGTGAAGAGGATTGAAGTGCAGAGGGTAGCGAGGGCTGCCACAAGGATGACAATCAGGAGAATCAGTGAGAATCAGTGTGATGGGAGAGAGAAGGTACAGTGACGATACAAGGGACGAAGGGGATAAATGAAAAAGCCAAACAGTGAAGGTTGTGGTGAAGGATGAAGAGAGGCCGGAACTTGTTAAGGGGGTCCAAGCACTGTAAACACAGAGGAAGGACCAAAATGGAGGAAACAGTCAAGAGGTTGTTGAGGAGGGGGTGATAGAGGGGCCTCCTTCCATAATGATCTCTGACATCTTCTTAATTGGGCAAATCTTTGAGCAGGCACCCAGCACCCTGCTCTGGAGAACAGGTCAGACAGAGAGCAGGAGAGAGAGAGACGGAAGGAAGGGGAAAACATTTACAGACACAAGGGGGGTGCCATGAAAAGGTTGAGCTTTGTGAGTCTAATGAATTGAGGGGTTGTACAAGAGCAGCATTGACCTCCACCCAACTCCCTGTTCCCCACTTCTCTTAATTCCTCTTTCCACGCTCTCCAGCTTTTGCTTCCCCATTATAAATCTGTGAGCAGCTGAATCGGCTGAAATTTTGAAAAATACATCGGGCTTCAGAGGATGACACAACTGAGACTTGGGGTTGCCCAGGGGCCTTGTTTGTAACAGTGTGGCCAATGAAAGAATGGCTCTGGGTGAGGGGTGTGAGAGAAAGGGAAGAGTGCTCTATGAGGGCCTCTCGAGAGGACTAATTTATGAGCATTCTGATCAATGGGTTAATTAAGTGGAGAGAGGAGAAAATGGAGAGGGCAGGGGCTGGCCTGAGTGGCCAGTAGCAAGAAGACAGGGGGAGGAATGGAAGGGCAAATGGGTGGAGGTTAGGAGGGTGACACCAGGAGAGGTAGGGTGTGGAGCCAAATTCCCATGTGTGCTTAACAAAATTGACTGGGATCATCCAATACATTTCTTCATGTTAGTGATGATTATGAACTATTGGCTCACCTAGTTCAATCAATACTACTCCACCTCTTCAGATTTGTCAAAGACTTAAAAAACAAGATGTCGAGAGCGCAATCTATGGGGCAGTCTTTCAGAGACCTTTGGAAAATCAATTCAGATATTTACTTATCAACTAAATCTCAGAAGGAGGAATGCACATGACAAGTACACACACATATCTACCGTACTCACACAACACACACACACACACACCCTTGCGGCTATTCTGTCTTCAAGAATGTGAAGCACGTTCTCCAGTGAGAGGGATGGAGCTCATCATTTGAAATGTGTTTATTCCCCACAAAAGGAGAGAGAGAAAGAGAGAGAAGGAGGCAGTTTAAAAAAACAGGGCCAGGAAATCCTGCTGACTTGCAGCCTTCTAAATCGCCGCCCCCTTCTCCTATTTTCCCCCTTCTTATTTCCAAGTCCCTGGAGTTTAAACCCAAACGGAAAGAGATCGTTTCATGTAGGCACCAGGGGAGCTCTGGTTGCTTTCTTCCCAGATCTTCGTCTTTGCAGAAATACCCTGATCCCACCACATTTTGCCATCTAAAACCAATACACGCTAACACATATCCCAGCCAGGCAATATCATCACTCATTAGCTGTTAGCAGTGCCATGTGATCAAGGTTACACTCCCTTGGTCTGGCTAATTAGGGTGACAAGACCCTTTCCTCCTCTAATGCTGAGCTCTTCCCCTCTTTACATGCCACCTATACATTTCCTTCTCTGTTACTCTCTTCCCTTCTCTTTTAAATTCTTAAATGTGTTACCACACAAAATCTGCATCCTTGTTCTTTACACTTTTTCCATCCATTCTTACACCTTTGGTAAATTCAAGACAGTCAGAGGGGACATATGAAGGACACTGCACAGGGACGATGAGTCATTTTCACCAAGATACTGTAGCCTGAGGGCAGCAGATAAGTGCACTCAATAAAGTTCGGTACGAGTCAGAACACTGACATTTATGTTCCCGGTGCTGTGAGCTGCTACCTGTGCAACTATAGTATAGTCCACAAAAATCTGCTCATGCAGGGTGTTTGGCCCAGGAGTGATCCACACAGATTGGAATTTTGCCCCTCTTTCCTGCTACAATTTGTCAGCAGAGGAATTGCTTCAGCCTTGAGAGACAGTGTGAAGAGCCACAGATGAATGATTCAACCAACACGCATTGTTTTCTATGAAGGATGAAGGATACACATGCTGCATCCTTAAATATTAGGAGGAAACAAGAAGTGTCTTTGGTTGGAACAAATCAAACGAGAGAGGCATGCCTGAGGTTTTGAGGTGTTTGCTCTGTAGTCTGTGCAAAAAGCCATAACCTTTCCCTCCTCTGTGTGCGTTCATGTGCAAATGTGTCTATGCCCCCGGTCGTCCTGACGGTTACTGTTTTCTTTGCTGATTGTGACAATAACAGCGACGATCATTGCTTGCTTGGCATCATCGAGCGCAAAAGTGTAACACTGCCATTCTAGTGCTCATTCATCACTGTCGTGCCTCTGCTTTTGTTTCTAACCAGCATACGCACACACAAATGCAACCAGAATCTAGTGAGGCACTGTCAAGGAGGAGACATCCTAATTCACTATGTACAAGCAGGCTTATTCTTTTCATTTGTGTCCGCCATCACGACAGCTCAAGCCCAGAAGCCTAACAATGCATCAGCTGGAGCTAGACAGCACACGGAAATACTCGAAACGATCCATTTGTGCAGGGATGGAGGGTTTGAGGCACAATTCTGAAAGTAGGGTTGAAGAGGAGACGTGCAACTGTACAGACATGCATGCACTCACACACACTTAATAACAAATGTCTTAGCAGTAGAGGAGGTGGTGACTATGTTGCTGTAAACAGCTCATCCAGAGCTCCTCCAGGCAGCACTCTTAACAGCAGCAGTAGCCCCCAGGAGATCGACAGTAGCGACTGGTATCTCTGCATCCTCAAGTGTTGCCATTAGCCGGCAGCTCTGGCCATGCCTCAAACCCAACCACCGTGACCCACCGTCACTTATGTCAACAGATGGGCATCAAATGGATAGCAGCATAGCCTGTACTACGGGACAGCCACTGGCTATGCTGCAGCGGAGGCTCATTATGTTTGACTGACTGAGGCCTGCACACACACACACACACACACAAACCAGCCAACACAACAAGAAAATATGTGTGTTTTATTACCCTCATCATAATACAGTGCAGCCACAGTGATAACACTTCAGCATGTTGGCCGACACAGCCACTACTGCTGCTGCTTCCTTTGCCAGCATTACCATTCAACTGGTCTTTCTCTAGCTAGTTGTTAGAGCCCCGGCTGACAGCTCATACTAATATGTGTGGTGGTGTGTCAGCCCATACTAATGTGTGTGCAACAGCAGGCAAGAGGTAGCATATAGCAGATGTTAGGAGTGCAAAATAGAGATGGTGGTGTTGTAATGTTGTGGCATTCCTCTCCATTTCTCTCTCCCCGTTGTACAGTATGCTCCTTTACAGCTTGCTTTTCTGAAAGACCCTCCTGTTTGCTCTTCAGCTCGCTACCCCCACTCTCTTCCATTTCTCGTGACACCAGTGGTCACTTGACTTTCAGAGCACATTCCGTCCTGCTCTCTCTGTATGTGTCTGGGGTACGAGGGCAGGAGTAGCGGCCTGCCTACCTGCGTGTGTCCAGACCTGCTGACCCAGAGCTTGTTTGCGATGCTGAGGGGTTTACCGTGGAGTATCCGCGAGGATGTGGCTACTCCTGACCTTGAGATGCCATGTCAATACCATAACCCACTCAATTTCAGCGCACCTCCAGCAATGAACAAATGTAACACACTCTGTGTGCTTGCGAGACAAAGATGCATTGCAGTGCTGAATGTGTGAGGGACTGTAATGGATAACACAGGGGAACAGAAAAAGGATTTTCCATAAACACATTAATCTCCAAAGTTATGTTGCAGTGATATTTGTGTACAAAATCCCTGGACAATGAAAAGGATTGCAGAGGGGTATTAAGGACAAAAACAAGCACGCAGGTAGAATTCCCATGGATGCACCACAGAAATACAGGGAAGTCACTCAGTTTGCCAGAGGGATGAGCTGCACTGGTCAGAGCAGCACGGATTCCAACTGTCAGTCAATCTGATTGGCCAGAACGCAGGATGTATTTAATCCCAGCTGTTGCTGACTCCACTGCTGTTGATTCCATCAAATCTGTATCATGCTTTCTATTCAGGACCGGACTCTGCAACACAGAGGCATGAAATCCCATTGTAGCCTTGCACCTCTATTATGAATGAAATTATTTGTTAAAAAAAAAAAAACACTCAACAATGGGTTTATTCTTTGCAGGTTTACTATTGTCAGAGGAACGTAGAGCTGTATCTAACCTCCTGCACTGTCAAACGTGAGAGGGGAGCTAGCAGTTCGGAGCTGGCTGACGGGTGCTCTGGGTGGTCTCATACCGCCTCGGTGACTTCCTTTAGCTTCTATCTCTTTGAAGAAGAGAGAGGTAAATGTTCGCTGATCTTGGCCGGTGGTCAGCCTGGTTCTAGCAGCAGAAGGGAGGGGTGGTGGAGTGAAGGTTGCTGCTGCTGTTGGCTGGAGACTCGTGAAGCGAAAACCAGGTATTTTCGATCAAAACGTGTCAGATAGAGTGTCGACCTTGATCTAACCTTAATGAGCCCATTGGGGACACTGCAGCGCTGTTCGCCTCAGGTTGACGGACGACGTGGGGGTTTGAAGACAAACTGAGGAAAGGGAGGAAGAGATGTTTGGTGATTTGAGGTTGGAGTGTGTGTGGGAACGATGAGAGGCAGATACAATGAGAAGGGATCGACAAAACTGTAGAAAATACAGCAATATAGAGGAAAAAGAGGAAGACTGAGGCAAAGAGAGGAAGAATTGAGCTGAGACAAGTAATGGCTCTAACCCCTCGTCTCCATCTTGCACCCCAGAGAGAAAAGATCTCATTCAACAGGCTCAGACAAAGGAAAGAGATGGGCTGCTGTGGAGGGACTGTGGGAGACCAGCGCTCAATGAGAATCGCAGCAAAACAGACACACTGACAGGCTGAGCAGGGAAGATGGAGGTACTTGTCTCAGGCAACAATCTTCAACAATATAATCTAATCTTTCACATTTACTCTTTCAATAGGCGCACTCTAAAAGAAAATCACCAGATCAATAGCAGCACATACACATGGATTGTGTAATATTACAAAAAAAAGGACTGTGAAAAAGTAACTAAGACAAGCTAAAGCTTATGTTTGCTCATTTAGAATTTAATAAAATATTTGGGCCTAACGATTTTACGTCGGGATTCTGCACAGCACCAAAGAACATTGTTTACTGGGCTTTATAGTAGGGAAAAAACTGCAGCCTCCAGCAATTTGGGCGTTGCAGCAGTCAATATGATTACTCCAGTCAGTCGGTTTTTTTGGTTTTGTTTTTTTAATTAATTTTGCAGCCTTAATATACACAGACACATGCTGGAGCACAAATACAAACCAGTCAAAGCAAAACAAAAGCTTCAGGTTTGCAATCTTTGCAGGGCGCATCTTTCCAAAAAGATGCTGCCATAGCAACGACACAACCTCCTCGAAAAGAAAGGAAAAAAAAGGCAGGCTCCCTTTGAACCAAATGAATGAGTCGGCCACAAATGGATGGAGAGGAGAAACAAATGAATACAAGAATGAGGAGTAAAGGCAAGATAGGAGTCATGCCGAGTATATATGGTCTTAAAAAGCATGGTGTCTCTGGAGGAGGAGGGAGGTAGTCCAAATGTCGAGGTAATTTAATGGGTAGAGAGCTGTAGCGTAACACATGTAAAAGCCTGAGTGATTACATGGGGAGATTGGTGCTCAAGGGAGAAGGAGAGGCATATTCCCATTGTGAGCAGCTTGTTGTCAATTACCAAGCCTTGCTATATAAAAAGAGCATCCATTGTAGAGCTATTCCATTTAATCAGCTTTATTTTCTACAAGAGATGCATAGAGGTGTTGGTGGTGGAGTTTAGTAGCAGCACAGGTCACAGCAGCTGGTGCACGGCAGTGAGTTCACTAAAATGTGGAACATCTACTCAGAGCCCAAGCAATACCAGGCAGACATGTTTCTGTTCCATAAAGTCACTGAGTGCGTCTGCTCTCTATCACCTTTTCTAAACAGATCCGCAAAATGTGCAAACTGGTTCCCCCAATTATCCATAATTCCATCAATTATACAACCGCTGGCTGCACAGTTTTTAAGATAGCTGAAGAGTGGAGGACAAATTCCCACTGTTGGGGAAATAACATTTTGCCAATAGTCCCAAAAAATACATTTCTGCACCTTGAAGCGATGACTGACACACTGTTTCCTTCCTCAGCTTCTCGTAACAGGAGGGAGATATGAACAGCGGCACCTCCCTGAGAACTCATGTGCTCAGCCAGCCTTGGCTTTCACTAATTCATTAAGACTTTGCCAAACAAACATCTCATGTCACCAGCATTCGTCAGACAAGTCTCCACTTCTCAAGTCATCATGTCAGCTACCATAACGCTGATGGTTTTTTTTTTTTTTTTACATCGATGACATCTCTCACCTAAAATTAGCAGCTACTGCAGTCACCTCCAGTCAGAAAACATCCTAACGCACTGGTGGAGCTGCTGTCGCTGATTTATCTACAGCGAAAATAAACAGTGAGGGACAAAATTAGCAGCAGTAAACAGATCTGTGGGCCATTTAAGGAGTGAAAGTGTGATTGTGATGGCTATTTCTGCCCACCCTGTGACAATACTAGCCAGCATCTGTTGACTGCTTAGCGACCCACGCTAGCAGCCATCAATCTACCCGACAACACGCTTTGAGCTCTTCGGCCCCATCTGCCTCCAGCTCTGCTGCACCTTTGGCGGGGATGGACGGGATTGAGCAATGTTTTTGGGGGCCTCACAAGCATTTGGTAGGCACACACACACAGAGAGACCAAAAAAATGACCAAAATCTTGCATGCAGGATGCACACACATAAAGGAGTGTGTACAGGCCTGCTTGACAAGGCTACCTGCCCTCTGTGTTTTTGTCAGCTCCTTGTAAATCAGCCACTGACCCCAAGTGAATAAACAGAAGACAGCGTGATGCATTGCTGCACGTCTCTCCATTTTTTCTGTCCTGTTCTCTGTGTACATAAAGTATAATTTCTCTCACACACACACACACACACAAATGCCTGCAATCACCTCAACACGTCTTTAAAGTTCCCAGTCAGCCACCATCGAAATGAATAACAACTCCTCTGTGAAAATATCTATTTAGCACAAGGACAGTCAACCCCCCCACCCATTAATATCCCTTCTCCCCACAGAGGAGATGTCCCTATCTGCTATATGGGCAGACTAGCTGCCTTAAAACGAGCAGAGAAGCTGTGCCGTGCCGAGCCAAGCCAAGCCGGGCCGAGCGGAGCTGCCTTCCCCTTCTCATCGCCGCAGATAAGAACAGAGGTCTTCTTGTCCCTGCTGAATTCTATCATCTAGCAGGCCCTGCCGATCTGAAAGCCCCACAACACCAGCCACAGCATATAAATGCATCCCATTCTTCGTGATGTGTGTGTGTGCATGCATCTATTTGTGTGTGGAGAGCAGCATTTAGGGGAATATGTTCTAATGGTCATGGCGTTTCCTGCATCTTCTCAGTATAAAGACTGCATGAAAATATGCTCGTATTAAGTTGAAGGATGACTTAACTGTTGAAGGGGGACTTTTGTGCGCATAATTTCAATCATCTGTCTGCAACACAGGCTGGTTCGCTTGCAAGATTTATCCTTCCACTCATATTCCTTTCACTCTTACATCAGAAGTGCACAATGATCACCATACGTGCAGTGACTGATCCAGCACTGGTGAAATCTCAGAGAAGCACTGTGATTAAGAAGATACAAATTGTGCATGTTAGGAGGACAGAAGAATGAGCTCAGTCTGGCTGAATAGCAGCCTCTGTTTCTGTCATTCTACCAGAGGAGCTCTGAGTCCGAGTCCTGATTAGTGGTACAGAGGATACATCTTCTCTGTCTGCATGAAGCACGGCTCGTTCGGAACAGGTTCATACAGCAAATACACGTATGTGCAATACACCAGACGTGCTGCAAAATCCAACAGATCGGCCAAAACTACAGAACTACAGGGCAAGATATCATTTATTCCAGACAAGCATCTATTCAGTGGGTTGTCTTTTAGGAATTGCATGTAAGCAACAGACAAATTTATATACATTTGTAAAGACAGGTCCCCAATTTTAGCCCTAATTTGCTGAATCTGATCATTTCTTCCCACATTTTCTCACTAGATGGGTCCAAAACATCCCTGAGCGCACACACACAATCACAAATACTAATTTTACGCAATTTTTGAGGTAAAAAAAACAACATATTGCAGCGAGATTTTTCATTTTGCGAATCCTCGCCAGTAAAAGCTGGCACTGAGCATGTAAACCTCAGCCTACCTGTTAATTTGTGATCCACGGGTGCTGGTGGGCTGCCAGATCCCCACTGATGTTTTTCTCCAGAGACTTCGTCCTTCTCCTCCTTGTCCCCTTCACTAAACCTTCCCCCGGCAGCGGTAAATGTCCAGCCAGCAAAAAGTGCCTGTTTCTAAAAAAAAAAAAAAAAAAAATGATAATAATAAAATAAAAATAAAAATAAATAGGGGGAAAAAAACACCTTCAAAAATGCCCCTCAGGCAGCACTTCCTCGGTCAGCAGGTGGAACTTCATGACTGGGGACAATGACAGTGGAGACTGAGGAGCAAAAATAAAGCAGCTCTACTGCATTACACACCACATTCAGCAGGATACAGCATGATTCCCCGTTCGAGCGGGCAGGCTCGGCTCGGCTCGGCTCGGCTCAGTCCCCGTCTTCTCCAGCACGGTAATGTATTAATTAATTTCTCGCCTGACAGTCCGGTTTGCCTCGGGAAGAGTGTCTGCATTTATCGACGCCTCAAGCCGACAAAATAACCCCCAAATAACCCGGACGTGTCTGCGGGGTCTGACAGCCGGGAAGTGTCACCTGTGTTGACCAATGGTCGCAGCCTCTCAGTTTTTGAGCGTTTTTTTTCTCGGATGTCGTCGATAAATCCTCAATAATTCCCTCAAGGAGAGCTCCTTCACCGCCGGGCACCGGTCCAGCTCTCTTCAGGCGCGAGACTCGGCTTCCTGTTACCTCGTGTCGGTGACGGCGGACACAGACTGCGCGGTAGTCCGGTGGTCTTGTGGGAAGATGCCGCCGCTGCCGCCGCTGCTGCCGCTGCCGCCTGTATGGACGCCGCGACCGCTTCTGCTGGCTGTCGCACGCGCGCGCACCCTCGCAGGCACGCACGCTCGTTCCCGGCGTGTGACGCGCGCCGCAGTGTCCTCCCTATCAAGCTGGTCGCCCTGGCAACGCTTTCCTCTGACCTCAATATGGTCGCTTTTTCCACTAAAAAATGTGTCGCGTTTACCGCAGTTTCTGTCGCGCTGACGGCACACTCACGTTGACTCAGCGGTGAGAACAGGTGTTAATCCGCTCCTTTGTCACGAGAGTGTCGCACGGCTGGTCTCCATCTTCTCCTGCAGAGGGATGTGAAAAATTAGTGCTGAGGAGTTTCATTTTTTCGGCGTCCCTCTCCTCCTCTCCTCCGCTCGCATCCAGCCGGGCAGATCTGCATCAGCATGACGTCAGAGGACGTTAAAGGGATACTAGCCCGTTTTTTTTCTTTTCCTCCCTTCATCCTTCCCTCCACCCTGCATCCACCCCTCCACCCTTCATCCTTCCCTCCACCCTGCATCCACCCTTCATCCTTCCCTCCACCCTGCATCCACCCCTCCATCCTTCATCCTTCCCTCCAACCTGCATCCACCCCTCCATCCTTCATCCTTCCCTCCACCCTGCATCCACCCCTCCAATATTCCCTCACCATTTAGCCCCCATCTATCATATATAGTTTACCCTTTCAGCACAGAGAGCATGTTATATTTCTGCATGGCTAATCCCTATAGGGGGCTAACCATGTTAATCACCAGGGATAAATATCATAGCCGTATTTTGAGTGCCAAATAAGGTATTAAATGAATTTAAAGTGATACCACGGAAGATAAAAATGACATAACATGCAGTAATATTAGTATATTCGCTCACTAATCATCAGCACAATTCCCTTTTGGAGTATTATACTGATGTTTTCGGGTGGGTTGCTAGACTTCACCAGCTTGCTCTTTTTTATCCTGTGTTTTACTTCAAGGGATAATAACCATCTAACATCCAGCATGGCTGAGTCCCTGATCTCATCAATGCAGATGGTAATGGCTGTGTGGTGGCAGCACCTGCTCCTCTGGATGCAGGACAGCCACATGTCTGTCTTATTACCAGGGTCGTAACACAGCCAAACATCTGCCTCAGTCACTCTCCCACTGCAGAGCCATGTATCCACAGACGGTGGGCCGGGCACCTGCCAGGAATTCCCACCTCATACGGATAAAAGTGCCCTGCAAAAAACTTAGAGTTTCGCCCCATTCTTGGCTTGTTTTCATGCTGCTTTCTGCTGTCACTTAAGCTGGAGTATAATGAGTGCCACCCCCAGTCATATCCAAATGACGCCCATGTGCTCACAGGCAGCATCCGTATCTCATTGTAGAGAAGATTTACTGCTTAACACACATGTGCCAGTGTTCATTCAGTTCCTTGTTTAAACCCTGCGCAGGGGAACAGGCTGCGTCTCCAGCCGCGTGGGGAGCCAGCCTGTCGTCAATCAGCCAAAACATCATGGCAGCCCGTCGTGCTTTTTAGCTTCGGACACAACCAGCTACCTGAGGGACACAGATGAGGCAAAGCGAAGAGAGGAGAGGGATCGCTATGGGGCTACGATCTGGGCTATCAAGACAAATTGCCTTTGGTGCTGGATGTACATTCCCCCAGTGATATCCAATCAGGCCAAGGTGAGGTCCGCACACAGGGGTGATGTTGATGTCCTGCACTTGATAGACCCTAGCCTAGCATCACAGGTAATGGCCCACCGGAGAGACCTGACAGCTGAGCACACACACACACACACACACACACACACACACACACACACACACACACACACCCACACACACACACACCTCCTTGTGGTTTCTTACTGATGAACTACATTGATACATGGTAGCAAACACATGTCTCGTGACACACACACAGTCCCTTCTGTTCTCCCTTAACACAGAAAAAGCACACACTATCTACCCCTACACAGAGACACTTCAGCTCGTTATATATGTCATGTTTGAGGTCAGTTTACTGCTGTGGAGCCCCAGGGGGAGCTGCTGGTCTGTGGAGAAGTCCTCTACAGCGTTTATGTATGTCCCAGTGCCTCCAGAATACTATTACAGTGGGCTGTGCTTGATTAAGGCAGTTCTACGCGTAAGTGACCGGTCAAAAGGCCCTGTGATGCAGCCACGGGGTCCTGGGCCCCTGCAGACACCCGCCTCAGGCTCTCTTTTTTGAGCTCTGGGCTTTCAGAGAAGAACAACTTGGAAATTCAATAGCTGGAAGAGAGCACCCTCAGGAGAAAATAACGTGTTAAGATGCACATGTCCATACACACATGCAGATAAAGGCAAACATTTGTCACTCATGTAAATTCATGTATGTACACATGTGAGCGGGGCTTTAAGCCATTATCGGTGGCTTCCAGCTGTATGGACACATGCACATGCCTGTGGATTTAATATTCTATTAACAGCACCACGCAACAGCTGCTACATTCCGCGATATTACAATCAAATAATTTGCTTTCCCCGAGGTGTTTGCAGTAATATGTCATTGCAATCTCATAAAGCCATTAACCTTTCTGTCTAAGGCAGCCAGAGTATGCAGAAAGCCCATTTTCTCTCTGCCTAATTTACTTTTTCAGCAACCTGACCTATTGAGCATGCCCACTAGTCCCCTCTGCCTTTGCAGACTGTGAGAGCCCGCACTGTCACAGAGATCGAAGCAAAATATCAAAAGAGAAACCAAATGATTGTTTGTTTATGACTAACTCTGAGGATGGTAGCATTGTACACTTTCACCTGTGCGCACATGCACTTTATATGCATAATTACCGACTGTTGCTCCTCAGTGGGAGAAAACGGCTGTGAAGACGTCGTTCCAAACAGCGGAAAACAAACTCCAGTTAGCAGATGCCAGGAGCTTTTAATTCACTAAGCTGCCCTGGTGAGACGAGACTGGGCTTTAGCACAGTTAGACGCTAACTTGCCAGTAGAGGCGGAGGAACTGCATGGCACAAACGAACGGAGATGCCCCCAGTACTCCTTTTCCTGCACACTCACACTGTGTGCCACTAAAAGTTCAAAATCTCACCCTCCTCCCACTGCCCTCCGCGCCCCCACCTTGTCCGCCGTGTTCTCACCCTCACACCTTTAAACCTCTTACACATCGCACCCTGTCTGAATTCCTTACACTGATCTACCCTTCTTCACCTCGAACTTCATCACCGGTAATCTTTCTTGACTTTCCTTGTAGCTTCGCATTTATTCTCCCTACTCTTTCTCTCATCTCTTTCTCCACCTTCCCGGCCACCACGAAGCAACCTGCCCCCCGGATCGGTAACTGGTGCTCTTCCAACCTTCCCCACACCTCTCTTCTCGCTCTTTACCTCCTGGCACCGTGTTCCATTTCTCACTGTGAACCTGGATTTATGTTGGAGCACAACATTATGTATTGGAACCTTGTTTTTCTTCGGAGGTGAAGCTGCAGCAGAGAATGTGTTGTTTGAGCCAGGCAGCGGGCAGAATGGTCGCTTAAGCATTATGTAGCACAGGGGGGTGCTAATGGAATTTAGTAGTAAACACAGAGGTCAGTTGTTAGTCACACCTAGGTGTGGCCTTGTCATACATTGAATTTGTACGTTTTTAGTCATTTTGATACAGAAAAAAGATGAAGCAATAGTTATTAGAAATCAAATCTTTTGTGATATATTTATATGTATTGATAATATTAACATTATTATTGTAATTACAAATATATTTGTAATATAGTTCCTAGGCTAGAAGCATCAGAAAAGGAAACTAGGTGTCATAGAAAGTTGGTCTTAAAGCTGGAATAGAATTTTTAAATCCACTTTAAATCAATATTCTTTATTAAATTTAAGAATAGGTCATCATAAACATAGGTGTATGTAATGTGGAAGGTGATGTCTTGACATACAAGGAATTTTCACCTAACTCTGCTGTTCCGCTAAGCCTCGCAGTATATTTGAACATCTTGCAGCTCATTCTCACTCTCATCGCTCTGATCATCGCCCTTTCCAGCAGCAGGCTGATGTTGTCAGCCAAAAAGCTCTAACCTACTGTGTGCTGCCCACTGTTACTCAGAGTGGGACAAGATACTGGGGGCAAGACACTGAACCCATGTGTGCATGTGTGTGAATTAGTTCCCTCCTGATGGAAGGGTTGGCCATCAGAACGAATATGAATAGTGTGTGAAGAATGTAGAGTTAAAGCACTTTGAGTGGTCGAAAACACTAGAAAGTCGCTTTACAAGTACAGTTTATTTACCTTCCCAGCACCAATCTAAAGGTAAATGTGATGCACAACACACAGGTCAAACCAGTGACACTGCAAAAAACATGATGAACATCCTCGGTGACACCAATACTTCCACACCACAGTCCTGCTCACTTCCACTCTTTACCTCAAACATGTCCCAGTGGTTTCCAACCCTTCCTCCACAGTCTCCCCCTTATTTTACCCCCGCTCCCGTGTTGCAGCAAGCCTCCCTCTTCTCCTCGCTCTTCTTCACCCTCTCTTCTGCAGGCATGTTTCTATACCTGCCCTCGACCATTTCCCAGGCTCACTCAGAGCTCCTCTAGCTTGCACCGTTCCCCCCCCCGCTCTCCTCCTTCCCCTGTTTTCCTATATCTCTGCTCCTCGGCGAGCCTCCAGACCCTCGGGGTCAGGCATTGCATCCTTCTTCTCTGATCTGCAGCAGCAGGGAGCCTACCAGATTAGTGCTTAAGTAGCTCCACTTGTATTGGTTCCCATCGTATGCCACCCCCTCTCTTTCTGTCTATATAACTCAGCATCTCCCCACCACACACAAGTTCACATACACACCCCATTAGCTCGAGTGGCATCTGCTTTTAATTGTACCCATCTGAGCACTGGCATAGTCTCTGCATCCATGAATCGGCCAGCGCTAATTGCTGCGCCACATGTCCCATCGATGCCGGCTGCCACAGTGAGGTATAAAGAGAAGAGGAAGAGACCTGCACAGTGTGACTTTGCATTTTTTATTACTTCCTCTGGCCCCAAAACATTGAGTTTATGTCCTTATGATCATATATGCACATGTAGTCATTATTAACATTAATATGCCATGTGTTTGTGTGAGTGTGTGTTTGTGTGAGTGTGTGTGTGCGTGGGAGCCTGCTGAGAGAGGAGTTCAGAACCGATGTATTATTCATGGTAAGGAGATAGTAAACTCACACAGAGTGAAAATGTGCTTATTTGAGCGAAGCCTTCTTTCAGTGGTGATGGACGCTGGCAAATGTTAAGCTCACACATTCATTTACACACATATATTCCTTCTTGTAATCCATTTGCATCTCACCCACCTTAGGCCTTCAGTTAGACCTTTAAATTGAAAAACAACAATTTCCTGTGTTCTGGTGAGGACATTTGATGGTTGCAACAATATCACACACTCACTCATAAAAGGGTATGCTGATGAGCCTGTCCTTGTTTGATCCTTAACAGGATTTTTCCAGCTTGTGTCTTATTTTTGTTGTTTTCATTTTTATTTGTTATGATAAAGTCAGAGTTAGTGAAAGTCCGAGAAAATGGCTATAAATCTAATCAGCTGTCATACATGTCAGCTGAACAGTTTAGCCAGATTATCTAAATCACTTTATTTGATGTTTGCAATAATCCCTCTTTGCACAGGAAAACTGTGTGCATGGACAACTACGGCAAGTAAAGCCGATCAAATTTGGATGAGGAAGTCAAAGTCCCAGTGTAACCTGCAATGGATGGATGTTTGAACTATCATTTTGCCTTTGACCTTTCCTCCAAATAAGTTTGGCTGACCAATCTAGACAGTAAAGGATCATTTTGCAACCTCTTACACTAATATGATTAGTTTTTTTCAGTTGTAGAGAGTGTGATGGACTGATACAAATTCATTAAGAGTTCTTGATTCCAAGTAACATCACCCAACCCAGCAGACAGGAAGGATAACCAAAACTATGAAGACGATAGAAGTTAATAAACGGGAATCATTTGCAAAGCCAACACTTTGCATCATGAATGATCACTGTCTAACACACACTCACACACAAGCACCTAGATAAACACTGGTGTGTTTCTATGTCCACATGCAAACTTCATTATGAATAATAAGCAGAAGGAGACATAATTTTACAGGTTATTAGGCAGGCTTATCTTGGCCTGACATTCTGCTGACTGTAATTGTTTTTGATCTAGTTAATTCACCCGCTGCTCACATTCCTTTTGTTTTCGTTGCAGCTTGCTGCCTTGTGAGCAAAGCATTTGGAAACAGAGAGACGGCATAAGGAGCAGGGCTAAATCAACATAATGAAAGCAGAAAGTGGCTCCTCTGGGAAGAGTTTTCAAATGACAGACATCTCAACGACTGTATCACGAGCAACATCATTGTTCCAGATGGCCGACGTTCAGGTTAAAGCAATAGTTTGCTTGCGATTTACGGAACACTTGAACTTTTCAGCATTATTAGATTAGGTGATTAGATGAAACCTTAATGGTGCCCATGGGTAAAGTGGGCTTGTTGCAGCAGCAGAGAGGAGGATCTAGATAAGAATCAAACAAATAGAAAGTACTAAAGATAATGCTGCATGCAATTATTACAACAGAGCATAATGCTGACAGATTCCATGGACGTAGTGGATAGAGTAGTAGCTATAGTTCATTAAAAAAGGGTGTAGATTTAAGGAAATAGAAAAGTAGAGGTGGTCCAGAAGGGTTATAACTTACTAGAGTGAAAAATGTGCACCAAAGCTCCACCAATCGATATATTTTATGAACAATGGATCAAATCACTGTGTAATGTCTGATGTTCAAACCTCCAGCGGCAGGAGGTGGCTGGATTCACTGACAGAACTCTGATAGACCCACTTAAACTAACTGCCTTGCACAAAATGGCAGAAAAAAGCATGTGTGCATCTAGCAAGTTAAAGAGACGCAGATTTTTGTCGGGAGGAGACCAAACCAGAGCCAAAAGCAAAGTGAATATTGGACTTACATTCTCACAGGTGGTCAGACACACGACTCAAAAAGGGTGCTGATGTTGCTCTGTGTCTGCTGGATGTGTAACGAGGCAACTCTTTGCTCACATGTTCATTTGCTAGGTGGTAAAATGTCAGCGTTGTGTTTTCAGCTTGTTCCCCCCTGGTGGCCATGCAGCTTTAATGTTCATGGGAGCGTGGTGACTTGGATCGCTGGATAATCCTCAGAGCCAACCATTTTTGTATGGACTGTTTCACCAGTAGGAAGTAGTTCAAAATGGTTTACAATGTGTATGGAGATCCAGAGCGCTCACCCTTATTTCCCTGGTGAGTTTAAAATGGCAAAATCTGCAGCTAAGAAGCAAAAAATGTCTTTCTATAATTTGGCTGAACAGATCCTTTAAATCGGTTTACAGAGGGAAATGAAATTTCCTTTTGCTTCCAAATTATGGGATGACAGAGAGCGTGGTTTAGACCTAAATGCATTTAGGCTGCCTTCAGAAATGTTACCAGGCAATAGTGTGCCAGTGTTTAGCTGGTTCATAAAAACCTGAAAATGAAGATCAACAAAAAGAAACAAGCAAGAAGAAGAAAATTAACAAAAATCTACAAGAAAAAAAAAAACATGTCTGTCTGTTTTAGTCAGACATTCTCTCAATTCCCTCCCGTGTGTCCTCAAAAATAAGTGCAACTCTGAAAATACTACTTTCAAAGTATTTCTCTGTTTCTCGTTCCAAACTTGGCGAAAGGTAATTATGTGTTTTCTGCAATTATAGATAACAGCAGTAAAAAACTTACTGTGAAAGCTGCATACAGATTGACTTGATAGTTAAGGCAAGCTGTAGGAGCACTCATTTTAAGATGAGTATTTAGAAAATGAAAATGAGGAAAATATATATATATATATATATATATATATATATATATATATATATATATATATATATATATATATATATATATATATATATATATATATATATATATATATATATATGTATATATATATATTTGTTTTTCCCAGAGTAAAACGTGCAAATGGC
This sequence comes from Pempheris klunzingeri, assembly GCF_042242105.1. Lineage (NCBI taxonomy): Eukaryota > Metazoa > Chordata > Actinopteri > Acropomatiformes > Pempheridae > Pempheris > Pempheris klunzingeri. The sequence continues at coordinate 13,633,883 of NC_092034.1, forward strand.
TATTAACCTGAACCACAGCAGATGGTGGAGGTGTAGCAGAGCACTGTTTTTTTGCACATAGTGGGACCCTATACTAAAAAAGCCACCTTTATATCATTTTAGCCTTCATTATGGTGTCTAAGCAGAGCAGCATTAAACGAGGGATGTGCCAGCCACCTATGGAGCAGATTCACTGATGTATGAAGACATTCCATTGTGGAAATGTTGCCCCTTTGAGAAAGTACAAATAAAACATATCTCCTCTTTGGTTCAACTTCTTTTTCCCATCTCCGGCTTCTCTCCAGCTACATGACTAATGAGCCCTGAATTGCCACAAAGCTGCTGCAAAGTTTTCCTCTTCTGTTCCTCTTCACTCCCTTTTCTTCCAAACTAAGAACATTTTGTTGTGGCATGTAGAAACCCTCACGCTGCCATCTACATTTTTCACTGCTAAGTCTGGTCGTCTGCCGGGGCGTTGGACAGTAAGGCTTAGCCTCTAATAACCTGCTCCCCTCCTTCCATATCAGATGTCTCCAAAAGCAGCCAGAAAAGCCAAGCCACACTTGTCTGTTAATTAACTCCTCTGATGGAATTGAGGCTGGGAGGGGTGCTGATCACCTTTTTAGCCAGCGCTCGCCCTGTTAGAATATTAAAAGCCTCATAATATTGAACTTACGGAGACAACAATCCATCTCTTTCCTCCTACCTCCCTGCTTTGAATTTTGCTCCCGGCGCCTGCACGTCCGTCAGGCGCTGCTCCATGCAAATCTTGGTGTTGTTGCAGACAAACAAGCATTCAGAAGGGGACTCATTAGGAGTGTGAAACCAACTGATGGAGCTGGAAGACGGGAGGTGTAGGAGAGGTAAAAGCGAATGACATGGATGACCTGAGCCGCAGCAGCCCTTTGGATGAGGCCAGGATGTAAGCGGTATACACGTTGTGTGACAGCTTTGATGAAGACACTCGCATGCTAATCCTTTTGCATTCCTTTGCCATTGCCTTTCTTCAGAACAATAATGAATCTTTGACAAAAATAGCCGCAAGCCTGATGTTCACCATCACACAGTCTAGTACCATACCAGCCAAGTGCATAATGGACTAAATTTAATTGGGATAACATGCAAAACCACAGGTTTGGTCCTTGGTACAGCAACTTTAAATTATGATGCTTACAGATATCAATTACAGTATTTTCCCAGGCAAGCGTTTAAAAGATATGGTTGACATTATTCTTTCATTTTCTCATTTTCAACAGAAATGAACAATACATTACCTTTGCTGTCTATAATTTCCAACTTTCTCACACAGTCTGCAGCTCTAAGCCCCATCAAATCTTTTCCACTGAAGTCTCACAAATGTATTATTTTATTTCCTGAAACATCTGGACACTGAAGTTTTTAGCAAACATTGCTCTAATTAACTTTTTTGAGCTGAGCACAATTTTCAGTTGTGGTCTTTTCATGATGCTGAGGCAGTTTGTGCTCATGAAGCAGCAGAATCAAGTTCCTGATGATTTAACTGTGAGACACATGAAGACCTGGCTGCTGACAGGAAGGAGCTTCCTGGAGGAGTGAGTCACTGATCACTGATTTGACTCATTCGTTGATGGAAAACATATTGCAGACTTGCAACATCAGAGCTTTTTGATATAAATGTGTAAATATTGTAGAGGTGAGATAATAGCACAACTCAATCTTTTTATTTTTACAGGTTTCAGGAAATAATTGAGTGGACAAGGATTGATCACCTGCTCATGGCTGAACTGGTACGTAAAATATAGAGGATCCTCAGACTGTAGATCAACATTTAAATGTTACATATTATATGTTATGTTATCTTCCTGTGAGACTAACTAAAGAGAGATGTTGACAGGCCTGGACCACAGCGAGGCACGACTGTATCAATCAGATGGAACAGGAGCTCCTGGAACAGCTGGACACAGAAAAGCGCCTTTCACAGCGGTTTGGCAGGACGGTCACACTGGAGGGCCTTCAGATGTTTGTTTCAGTTGTGCATCCAGGAGCAGAGGAGGATGTTCAACGCTTCCTTCCATCGCTGCACGAAAAACTGCTACAAACCTTTGGGCTCATTGAGATGATTGGCAGCCCACTCTCTGCAGGGAACAAAAAACCAGCAGAGCTCTTGGAGCTGGAGCAGAGCACTGCACCCCTGGTACCAGAGGTGGTGGACACTGCTGTCAAGTTCCTCCTGGAGGAACCAGAGCAGGAGAACAAGAGCAACGCTGTCAGTGCTGTGATTGGCAAACTGCTGGCTGACTCAGCAGCTCCCTTCCTCTCCAAGTTTGGATCGGTGCCTCAGACTCTTCTGCTTGTTGTCTGCACAATACCCGCCCGTTTCATGGTCGGAGCCATCTACAGGACGTTTGACAAGCGCCTCATGTCCTTCCACCAGATGGGCTATGATGAAAGCTTTTTCTCTGCCAGAGAGGGCGTCATCTCTGCCATCCAGGATATGGGCCATGGAGCGGGGACTGCTGCATCCAGCCGGGCTCACCTTCAGCTCAGCACCTCAGAGGGGCTGGAACATGGACTTCAGGAGAAGAGGGGGGCTTCTCTGGAGGTCGCTTCCTCTGAGGAGCTGGAAGAGGGACTGGTGGAGAAGAGGGAGGCTTTTCCACCAGTCTGTCTGGATGAAGAGATGGCCGCTCTGCCAAATGATGTGACTGAGGGAACATCTTTGGACATGCTGAATGCTGATGTTGCTGTTCACTTGGACGAGGAACTGGAGGACCCGAAGCACTCTGACAGACTGGAAACTTCAGTTCGGGACTGTGCCGTCCAGGATGTGGATCGAGTGGACGAGCAGACAGCTACATCCACCCACAGTTGTATCCTTCATATATCAACCACATGACATTGAAAACATGAAATATTTTCATATTTTGTCACCATCACCAGATGTGCAAGCTCAAATTGTTACCACTAGAATTCCTTTTCCAATCGTGGGTGAAAAGAAATTCCACAAAAATACCTAAACTCTAACAGGCCACAAGCCAATTTATTTCTCCTGAAGGTGTAAAACTGATCTCATACATGTAGTTCAATTTTTAAAAACAGCTGGGCACTGTAGCTTTTAACAAATATTACTCAAACAGGAGTAAATATTGCATTTGCTGGGGAGTATTTTCAGCTGTAAATGAAGACATATTTTGGTTGCTAGTTAGTATTTACCACAGCAGAACAGTGTATGTGGGATTGAGTCAAAATGTGTGTGTGTCTGTGTTCATGGGTTTTGGTCAACAATGGAGCTCGATTGCTCCGAGAAATAAGGTGTATCAGGTTATGGCTACATTTACTATTGGAATAAATTGATGATGGCATGCATCTTCCAAATAAAACTCCTTTAAATTACAGAATTATATGATAACCAGAAGGGCTGGTGCCGAAAGTGATTAAACAGAACTTCATTGAGCATGAGGGTAAATGAAAGCATTCGGTTTGGATTGTATTATGCGCTCAGTGCATGGGGCAAAAAATGCATTTATTTCCTGCGATGAAGCCGACTTTGCCTCGCTGTTACCGTGTTTCTCCAGCTAAGATATTTTTTGGCCTAATTGCTGCCAGTGGCTAAATCCTATCCATTTGCATCGATCTCCTTTGAAGAGAGATGCAGATGAGCTTAACGAGTGTGCTAATTATGCTCGCTCGGCGTGGGGAGCCTGCTGTAACCACAACGTTGTGTGTGTGAGTGTGTGTGCATGCGTGTGTGTGTGTGTGTGTGTGTGTGTGTGTGTGTGTGTGCGTATCTGAGATTTTATGCCTGTGCATGCCTGAGTGTTTGTTTTTGTACGTGCAGAAATGCGGGAGACAAACAACCTGACAATAAGAGGAGACTGACTTAGTTTGAATACCATTCAGTGGATTATTAATAAGTCTGAATGTGCTTTGATTACATTGTGTGGAGCTGCACATACAGACAGCTCAGTATCAGAAACAACCTGCGATGCTTTCGGCTAAAGCAAGAAAATGGAACTATTTTGCTGAAAACATCCACAGAACAATATTTTTCAGTGTTGACATGAGAATGGAGACAAATACCATTGTGTGTGTGTGTGTGTGTGTGCGTGTGTGCGTGTGTGTGTGTGTGTACCTGAGGCTGTTTTGGTCCAGTGTATGTGTGTGTGCTTCTCTGCCAGCAAGTGTAACGGCAATGACTGGTGTTGTCTCCTCTAGCACACAATAGCCTGGACACCCAGACAAAATGTCACTCGACAGGCCTGTCTCTTCTATCTCTCTCTCTCCCTCTCTCTCTGTCTCTCTCTCCCCTCTTTGCTGAAAGGGATGTAATGACATGGACGAGTGACAGAGCTGGAGCATGAAAAGCTGTGACGCCGGGGCACAATACGTACATTTGTGACTAAACATCTCAGAGACATGAAAGCGCCCTAACGGATAGATAATTGGCCGTGGCTGCGGCTTCTCAGAGCCAGCCCAAGACATTGAAGGGATGCAACCGTCAAAACACATCAAGGTTAATGGAGAATTTCAGAAAATGTTGGGATCTTTTTAAATCTCAATATAGGGGTAGGGACGGTGCCACCCGGCTGGGAGAGCTTTTGGCACACAAAGGATATTTCAATGCTTACAGGATTGGGCTGTCCTGTTTGTGATTTTTTTTTTAGTTGCTGTTTCCCTGCTGTGTTTTCTCTCTGAGACATGTGAAACTCTAAGTGGAGGACGGTGACAGTGGAGGAGATGGAAGACACATTTCCAGGAGCCAGATTCAGGACTGATTTTTTTGAGTAGTGAGACCTTTGTGGCCTCGCTAGTGTCTCCATCCGTCTTGTTACCTGTTCACTAAAAACAAAGAAATCTTTCTTTTCATGCAGATGAGACGGGCTGTTTCCACTTCATTTGCCTTGCATTGAAATCCCAACGGAGAACAAAGATGCATCGCCACAAAATATACTTAACAATATACCTAACAAGAATAGGAAATTGGATTGGAACAACCCACAGCAGCATGTTAAAGTGGAAGAAAAGTGAAATTCCATTCGTGTATAAACTTGCAGGGAAAGGAAGCAGCATTCCTTGTTTTTTTTCTCAATGGAAGCATCTTTCCTTGTCAGTGTCACACAGTGCCATTGTTGCACTCCTGCAAAAAGGTTGAACCAGGACAACATAAACACAGCAACTGTCATGTAATGTGTAGGCTGCAAGACGAGCTACCTGTTCCCATTTGCTGGAAGTGCTCCCTCGATTTCCTCGTTTAAAGGGAGCGATGTTCCCCTCGTTGTGCGTTTGACTGTTTCCGCGAGAGCTGAATGTTTCCTCGGACGACAGCTCGATCAGGACGAGACAGGCCGGCGGGGGCTAATGGTCTGAGGAGAGCTGACACCTACATGCACATGCTTCTAGTCAAACACGCCAAGGTTTGGCGTAGAGTAAAGCAGTCACTGGAGAGCAGAGCAGAGCAGAGGACAGGCAGGCTGGCTGGCTGAAGTGAGATGGATTCTGGCTCTTGGAAGAACCTCACAGCACACGGCTGCTGGGACTTCGAGATAATTTGCTGCAGATGTAAAGCCACACTTCATTGTTGTCCTCGCTGTCCCATCTGCCAACGGTCGGGATGAAAAAAAGCTCAGAAGCTGCCGAGTGAACGCCGGCCACAGGTTCAGTTCACAGTTGACGATGAAGGCTTGTGACTCATAAGGCTTATTTTTAATTAGCTACGTGGTCATTAAAATGTGTTAATTGTGTGCATTGTGTTAATGCTGTGTCAAAGTCAGCTAAGGACGCGGCTCAACGGAAACCGTGGTTTAGCGACTCTCCAGTAATGCAGTGTGACCCTGTGTAATTTCAATATGATAATTGGAAGAAGTCCCCCTGCTCCCTCCCTGCACGCACACACACACACACCCTCTCTGGACAAACTTTGGCAGATGAGAAAGCAATACAGCACCCCCTTTTGGTAGGCTATCTGCAGGGATTAGTGTACTTTCATCTAAGGGTAACAACAGCATTAGTCCCCAGCACCTCTGCTGGCAGGAAAACACATCAAACATTAGGAGTAATTTGCTAAGGCAGAGAAATTCACCGGTGCTTCCCAAATTGCAGTGATGGACAAATTGCAGAGTGCTGCACACTAATGCACCCGCTGCACCGCTGAGCCCATCATTCAGCGTTATGTGGCAATTTGGTGCATACGTGGACGCTGAAAAAAGGGCAGCATAAACCCCTTTTCTAAAGCCAAGCAACCCCTCTGTGGAGAAAATTAATTATTCATACAAAAGCAGCACAATAGTATAATTCAGCCCCGCCATGAATAATGCATTTCAGATGTGAGCTCTTAAACAAAGCAGAGGTACAAAATAAAAATGTGCTTGATTTTCTTTTCCATTTGCGAGGAGAATGTCATGAATAACTGTGACATTTCTGTCCTCCAGGCTTAGGCGTGATAGTATCGGATTTAACACAAAAATTGTATGAAATAAGAGAATAAAATGCTTTTTTACTTTTACCCTGGTTGCATAGTGTCTCCTGCAATACTACATGAGAGCTTTCAAAGTCAGAACTGACCAGCCATAGGAGAGTAACGTGCCTACACTCACATATACATAACCTCAGCAGGAAGCCTGAAGGCATCACAATGCCTGCTGAAGTGTCGTGTCAGTGTCAGATCTGCTTGGCAGAGTTATGAAATTTGCCCGTGGGCTGAAACTGTAACACTATATTCGCCATTTTGGTTCAAGCCTCCACAGTGATGAGGGCCTGCTGGACGCATTCTCATATCCCTGCGCTGCTGCTCTCAAGGACTCGGCGGAATGTCGTAATTAGGACAACGCATGGACGACTCAATCAAGCGCTCTGCGAAGTGAGATGAGTGGGAGCAATAATATATATGTATATTATTATTAATTAATTATTAATTATTAGTATATCATAATATGTATCATATTATTTTATTAAAATTATTGCTTTTTAGAGTCCTTCTGATATGCGTATTTCGCTTACTTGTTTACATATAATTGTATTGGTAATTTTTGAAAAGATAACCCCACAGCTGATGTGCATTTCTGTTTTCTAGCAGTTGTTTAATATCGTATTACATGTCCAGTTAGATGTTCATACAACTTTTGGTTGTTTTGTTGGGCATCACGCGTGGAGTTCCCATAATCCGCAGCCTACAAACAGGCAGTGAAGGCAGCAGCGCCGTCAGTCTTCCGCCTGTCGCACACACACGCAGCCACTAAACATGACCGCCTCTGTGATTGTCCGAAGGTTAGCAGCGCTGTCCGGGGCTTCGGCGGTGGCTGCCGGGGCTTACGGTGCTCACGGTAGGGACCTCACAGCAGCTTACACCCCCAACTCGTGCACGAGTCTGTGCATTAGGCTGGGTAGTAGAACGCAGTCAGGAAAGAGAGGCTTGTCAGCGCTTACTGCTCCAGCCTCCGTCCGAAAAGATGCAAATTTAAGTTTGGCTTCTTTAACGACACAGCTGCGTAACTTTAAAAGAATAACGAATATGTGCTGCTATATTTAACATCCTAATAATCAGTTCGGCATCTAACTTACACACCATGATGCACTAAATTTTAGTAAAAAATAAGAATTTGTGTAATCAAGGTGACCCGCCTCCACAGTGTCATGGTGGAAGATGGCTTATCTAATAATGAGTGGGTCAGTGGCAAACGTGCAGTCTGAGGTTCTCGTTCATGCTTAGAGGATGTTGCTTAATGTGACTCGTAGAGACAGTTTTAAAATGGGTGTGTGAGACAGTAGGCTGGCTCATATTATGACATAAGTCTTAATGACATCAGGGGGTCATGATCCATAAAGAAATAATGACTGAATCATTGTGTGGAGAACTAAAACTAAACTCCATTAGTTTTCAGTAAGTGTGGGTCATATTCAAATGATGCATACAATATTATGTGATTATTCTTTTCCATATTTCTTGCTTTAGGTTTCAAAAACAGCGACCCAGATGACTACCGGGTAGTGGTATGTAAATAGTGCTGTGAATAGTAAATTATGATATCAGAATGTTCCACTTAATCGCTGCTGCAGTCTCCTATTACACTTTTTTACCTCAGTGATCCTGTATAACTGTATAACCTGATAACTGTAGCAACTCTTTGTACACACTTTCTGAATGCCAGAAGACAGGAAAATGTTTTAAAAAAATATCTTCTGGGAATGGAGACATTTTTCTGTCTGATCTGATGGACTGGCTCTTGTTCTTGTGATTGATGAAAATGATGTAATGACAGTAACCCCCCCCACCCCACCCTTTTTTTTTTTCTTTTACACCAGTGACTCATTTAATATCATCTTGTAGCCCATTTACACTGCACAGTAGTAGCCCTTGCCAAGGTTTTCCAGAGAATCTTTGATTTACTAGAATGATGACTGATTGGAGGGGCAGATTTTTTTTCTAAAAGCTGTGTGTGTGTGTGTGTGTGTGTGTGTGTGTGTGTGTGTGTGTGTGTGTGTGTGTGTGTCTCCAGCTATTTGAAACTGCCAACAAGTACCATTTCTACCACAGCCTGGCCCTGCTGGGTGCTGCCCACTCTGGCAAACCTGCTGTGGTGAGTATGGAAGCCCACTGCCAACTCTCAGGGCTGGATACACTCAAGTGTGCTTTTAAATTGAACTAGTGTGATAGTGGGATTCTGCCATCACCTGTCCTCACTCAGGAAATCAGTATTCCAAGGCCATAACTACAGAGGATGCTGGCTGCTTTGAACAGACCTGTGGCTTACAGCTGGCAGTGCAGCAGTGAAATTGTAGTTACGATTTTATTTTCTGTGTCCTGGTTTTATCACATTATGACTAATAGCATTTGGAACGCATGCTAAACCTGCAGTGCCGAGCATTTGCAACGTAAAGGCTATTTGAAAAAAAGACTTGAACCACAAAATATCTGAGTGGAAATCGTCAAACTGCATGAAAATGAGATGCACGCCAGATTAGGTGTTATCTGTGGGGTGGCCAATCCAATCAGGGTGTCTTGGGTGCCGCGCTTTTGGAGAAGATAATTTGAGCTGCACTCCTACTAGGGGCTCTCCTGCGGTACATGCACAGATTATGGAGTAGTTCAGCTCATTTGAACGAGTAGAAATCATGATCTAATTAAGAAAAAGAAAAAAAACAACAAAATAATATTTTAACAGTGTTAAATAACATCCAGTGTGAGTAGAACAACCAAAACAACAGCAGCATACATTTGGAACACGGTGGGGGGACAGACAGGACTGTGGAGGCTCAGAAAAGTCCTGGTGCTGCACTATCAGAATCGACTTTGGCGTGTTATCAGAGGCAGAACGATGGTTTGTGGCCAAGGCGCAGCACAACATTTGGCCTCCATTGCAAAAATGTTTGGACAGGTTGGTTCGTCATCTGCAGCTTTTCAGCAGTGTAATGTAACTGGCGCCAGGCTGCAGATTTTCAGCTCGCAGCAGAGAACACGCTAAAATCTAGTTTAGAGTAAACTGACATGTGAAAAACAGAGTGAAAACTGTTTGTTTGTGTCCCCTTTTGTACAGGCTGGTACCCTCCTGGTAGCGGGCATGGGGATGTTCTGTGGCTCCCTGTACCACCAGGCCCTCACAGGGGACCCTGGTCTACGCAAGGTGGCTCCCATGGGTGGCGTAGCTATGATCGTTGGCTGGCTGGCCATCCTTCTGTGAACTCTTTAACAGTTCACGTCCCCTCCTCAGGGCAACTGTGTGACTCTCAACTGTCACACTGTTAATGGATGAACTGGAGAGTTGGCTGAAACGTTAGACGTGCTGAGTTGTGCCACCGATCAAACCGCTCCCTGCCCTGGGTCGTGGGAGATAAGGTCACAACAGGATTATCACCTTTCTGCTGGTGCCCTTCGACTGTTTTGTTTCAGTTGGAATAGATAAAAGTGTATGTCACGCACACATTTTCAGAAGCATAACAATTTTGTATTGGGAAAGAATTCACCAGTGAGCTAAGAGAAATTCCCAATGTTATGCATGTTTATATTTGTCTGGACATTTATGCAGCATAGATGTGGTAAATAGAGTAAAAATAAAGAAAAGAATATGAAGGGTTTAAAATGAAATAAATACTTTGTCGTACACATTGTTGGGTTGCCTCGTTTTTACCTCTCCAAGCTCCTTCCATCCCTTTTCTTAAGTCAGTCATGGGCAACCGTCAACCAATCAGATCAACAAACCACACAAGATCTCTTGCCGAAGCCAGTGTGGAGAAGTGTCGATGCAGAACACTCTCCAGGTCAGACATAAGTGATGGCTCAGCTGTAGGATCTGCTGCTGTTGTCATCACATGAGCAGTTTCTCATGGCTGCCTTATGGCACGTAGCTTGGAGCCAGACAAGATGGATATTTGGTGGTGATCTCATGAATCCAGCTGCCGTGCAAGGTCACCGCACAGAACTCTGCAGACCACCTCCAGTGCTGATTTAAATACACGATCAGATCTATGCATCCTGGGCGGGTGTACAGCTGTAACAATACCGAAATGTAAACCAATCAGAAGAGCCTAACAGCACTGCCAGTTGAGCTGGGCTCCCCAATGTGTGGTTTTCAGTGAAGGATGGATAAACCCATAGGATTCACCACCTATAGCAGCTGGAGTGAATCATCTCTCTTGCAGAGCTGAATGTCTTCGCTGCCTCAAGCATTTGATCCTCGAAGTGGCAGAACACAAAGGAGTTCATTAGCCTATCCATGGCTTCCCTTTAGCCGGGGCCGTGTTCCAACCACTCTGCATTCAAATTGAAAGGGAAATCCATTGAAACACTAATTCGCCTTCCTGACTGTAGGCCCACAAATGGGGACCTTTAGAAAATAGCTGTATAAATCTCCGGGTCAATTTGCAGGGGTCGGCGCATAAGCCGAGGCTCTGCTCAGAAGAGAAGACGCTATTGACTGAACACGTTGCCAATGAGCTCTTGATCACGACTCATAAAACCCTCATTAGAATTAACTAGCTATTGGGAGGCATTCTGCTGTTCCAGGACCAAGCAATCACGACACAGACGGTCCAACACCCAGCCACATCTCTCTGACTCACAACCATAAAGTTTATGGGAGACACCTGACTGAAAGTTACAGGGTGTTCTCGGACGTATAATTTAAAGCACCATCATCAAATTTTCAGCTACGTGCTAAATACTTGAGGGGGAACTCATGTGATTCTCTGACAAGCTGCGAGCTACAATTTGTGACCAGTTTCAGGCATCAGCCTTATTTTAGGGCTTTTTATTTCTCTCCTCTGTAGCTGACTGTCAGATGTGTGGATGCTGTTGCTGCCAGCAGAGCACCTCTGTGTTAAAATCCAGCTGGATCACGGTGTTCTGCTCTGGCTGACCACATTTAATGTGTGAGCAACTGAACAGGGGAGAAATGGAAAGTGAGACAGAGGGAGATGTTCGAGTCTGCGTAAATCTCCTTTACCATAACTTTCAAGGTTACTCCGACAACGCCATGCAGTCCTCTCACGGTGTGTGTGAACAACGCTGGTCATTTTTCTACTCACTTTTCAGTGCTTTAAAGTGGGCTTGAGACTGATCACATCAGTATATAGTGTTGTGCTACTTTCATTTTACAATCTACCCTCACAAGCATGGCTGGATTCATTTATTGGGGTTGGGGGCGAACATTTTCTATTGAGCCCCCAGTTTCCTCACACCCCGGCTACTGTAGGAATATGCACCAAATGAGCAAGAGTGTAACAAAAATCATTTAGATTAGCATGAACGGTCATTTTTGACCTTGCAATCCCAGCTCCAGGTGGGCTGTGCCATATCACATAGTAGTCTTCACTACTGGACTCAACGACTGTTCATGACAACTGAACTGACTCCATCCCTTGATGAAGATTCTTATACGGTCAAAAGCTCCAGAAAAAAAAACATGGAAGTGGACCTTAAACAGGGATTTTAAAAATAGTAATGGTGATGAATCTAGATTCCATATTGGACCCCTCCACAAATGACCAAAAATCAAGGGACCCACTGTAAAGCTGGAGCTTTTGGGCCCCCCGGGGCCTTGTGGCAGTTACCCACTTTGATCAGGTGATAATCCAGCCTTGCTCACAAGCTTTCTAGGGTCTGGTTTTTCCCTTCAGAGTTTATTCAGTTTTTACAGAAGGCTGTACTGTTTCCATTTCTTTAAGGCATACGTCATTTGAAACACTTATCCACTTAGCTTAAAGACTGGGAACAGCTATAAACAGCTAACGTGTCCAACGTAGTAAAATCAACCTTTAAAGCTTAATTAGCACCGTTAATCTCATTTATTTCATCTGTGCCTAGAGAGAAGTGTAAATACGACTACTGGACGTTTTATAGGGGGGTTTGCTGCTTTGACTTGCTTTGTGCTGTAGGTTTTCCCATAAAATGGACTCAACAGACACAGGTGTAATCCTACACCAGTCGAGTTAAACCCCTGTTCTGAACACAGTTGGTCTCCTTTTAACTAATCACGTGACTTCTAAAGCAGCATTGTGGGAAAAGCATAGATAACGTTGAATGTCCCAATAATCCATGTGTCACAGTGTCAAAAAAAAAAAAAAAGCCACATTAAATCCCCTTTGATTCAATGTTGTAAGACATTAAAACATGAAGACTTCCCTTCGGGGGGGAATACTTTTTACAGACGCTGTATGTTGCTGTTTAATCCGCAGAACAATAAGCAGGATGGTCTGCAGAATCAAACCCACGGGCAGGAAGCGTGTCTGGGGTTTAGCCTCTGTGTTGGTCTGTGCTGTTGCTGTTGTGAGCACTGGAGAAAGAAGAAGCACAGATACTAACAGTAGATATTGTTAATTATACCTCTTGGGACTTCCCCTGTACTTCACAATCTTCCCTCTCCTTTATTTTTCTTACCCTGCAGACGAATTTAATTACATCAGCTTCTTCAGTGTGTGTGTGGAGGGGGGGGGGGGACTCCTTGTTCCATTGATTTCTTGCTCTGAGTCTGGTTTTGGTCAGAGATGAAGTGAGCGGTTGTGTGAGAATCATCAGTCAAGAAGGCGTAAGGTGATAGAGAGCTTATGGGAGCCGATGGGCCGTCTGTGGAAAGACGAGCTTCTCCAGATCCTCTCCTGAAGACCTGGAATGAAACTCCATCTTCCATGATTACCCACAGCTTCCTGTCTCTCATTCACACGGACCAGGGGACACACAAATATCTCCACACACACAGGCAATATATTAAAGTGCATCCTGTATAATACACACCACAGCAGCGCCAAATCCTCTCTCAGGCACCAATCGGGCGGCAGCAGCTCGCACAGTGAAGCAGAATGACTATAATGGCCGTCCCGAGCGCTCCCGCGTCCCGATCCCCCCGCTGACCTTTTCAAGCCGCTTAAATGATGGTCAGCGCTATCACACCCTCAGACAGATTACTCCCTCACTTCAATGGACACTGAGGCCCCATCACTGCAGCCCCCTTTTCACGGCTTTATACCCAATCATTTCACTTCAATCTGCAGCACAGGGATGACGGCCATGCATCAGGGGAGCTAAGGGGATGATATTGTGTGTGTGTGTGTGTGTGTGGGGGGGGCAGCCATTGTTACCATATCACCATAACCACTATGAGCAGGGTAATGTCACATCTGGGGACTGTTATTAGTCGGCTGGGAGGTGCTACATGGTGGTTGTAGTTGGGGTTACGCTGTGTAAATGCTAACTTCCTCTAATCATACTGTGAGGGTACAACTGAGAATAAAAGTTGAATTATTCTAGTCTCCTGTGACCAGAGCGTTTAGAGCTCGCTCATCAGTGGTAATTATTGGGAGAAGATGCTTTTTTTCTTGCTTTGAGAGCAGAGGCTCGGCATGGCGGAGACAACTGTGAGTACAGGAGCGCTAATATACTATCAGGAAATGACGTAATGAGTACGATCTGTCAAACTCTTTGGAAAGCTTCAGCCAATCACTCTTCACTAATAGACATCAAAATGTTTTTCTGATGATCAAATACTTTTATTTTCTGTTTTCCAAATAATTGTTTTGGAGCAGTTTCACCACCAACCACAGATATATAGATTTTTTTTCTTTCTTTAGATCTTTCTGCCACTGTGCGCAGTATTTCAGGAATGCCTTGAGGGAGTTTCTTCAAACTTGGCACAAACATCCACTTGGAGTAAAGGATGAACTGATTAGACTTTGGTGGTCAAGATCACAGTGACCTCACTAGACCCTGCAGAATGTAGATCATTTCAGGTTTGCCTGTTAATGGGTTACACATTGGTCGCAATGTTGCTGAATATGTGTTGTACGGTGTCCTTGAGTGCCTTGAAAGGCGCCTATAAATAAAATGTACTATTATTATTATTATTATTAATATCTTGTATTTATGAAAACGTATATATTCATCTAGAATCTATTTTGCATAGATTGTAATAAAAAGCTGGAGAATCATTACATGCTGTGTTTGATTTTTTATGGGCAAGACTTGATGACTGATGACATTAACCAGCTATTAGAGCTTCTGAGATTTATTTCTTGGTCCTGTTTGTACATAAGGCAATAAAAAAAAACAACAACTGCATTTTTCATCCGTACTTTTCCAACCTTCTGCTCTTCCATCCACATTTCCCTATTTACATTTTACCTACATTAAGGCACCTTGCCTCTTTCTTTTATATTCTTTTATCATATTTCCTTCCCTCATTTTGCTGAACAAGCACTGATTTGGTGTCAGAGATTGAATCTTGGAACATCAGACCATCACTTGACTCGAACCATTTCCACCCTTTGCCCGCCATTTCAGCCTGATCTGACTTGCAAAGGGGAAGATTTTTATGGTAGCACCTATTCTAGACAGGGATGATATATGGGGGAATGTCACTAGAGCTGGTAATGTTTTTCCATTTCTGCCCTTTCTGGGTGAAATGACGGTAACGGATGAGAAGAAGAGTCAAAGGCAGTGAGTTTAAGAGACATTGCACTCATTTTTTGAAGTGTCTCACTGTGTCTGCTGAAGGCCACGCTTGTCTCTCGCTTCTCATTTGGCAGCGGGGTAATGTCACTCCCTCAACTTGCTCATTAAGTGCTGTTTGGTACAGCATTATCTTGATAAATGTTCCACTTACGCCACAAAATAGGCTGATGAATCAGGCACAGTATGGCGCTGTGCGGACAGCTCCTCTCGCAGTCAGTGACATTGCAGTGTGTGAGGTGGTAATGATCCATCGACAGGCTAAGAGAGAGGTCTGACAGGTTGTTCCAGACGCTATCAATCCAATATAAGTTTAGCAGTGATGCAGGAAATGAATAACTTGGAGTGTAATCAAGGCGGTTTATGCACGTATATTAAACAGCAAGTGGTTCTCTGTGCCAGAGATGCCGGTGTGCCCCAGGAGACCAATAGAAAGTTTCACTTCACGAGAAGTTTCAACTTACTATCATTCAGCAAGAACAATTATTGCAACCAATTCTGTCGCTTCCTTAAATGTTATAAAAGAAGATTTAGGGTAATGTGTCATTGTGGCCCCTTGTCACGGGTTGCAAGTCTATCAAGTGTCTGTGGAGACCGTTTCATTTCAATCACTTTTAGAGGCCCAACGAGATGAAATTATATAATATTATACATTATTTTGAATCTGTCTCAGCTTTATGAAAATGTAATAATAAAATCCTGGGAGACATTTTGGATTCTGAAAGTGGGCACGGGCTTCGAGTCTTTCTGATGAATTTACGAGTTCAATTGCACTACTTTACTTAGAGATGAGTGAGAGCTATATCCATAAATATTAAGAAAGACAGATTTGGCTATTGAGCATTTAGAAAAAATAGGTTGATTTTTTTTTTGAATTTCCTATTTTTTACTGAAAAGAAAAGTCCAAACACAATAAGATCATTTTACAGTTAGAGTTCAATTTAAATACAGCACTTATGTTACAGACGATGGGTGTGACATTGTTTTCTACAGCTTGTCATTATAATGACTTACACTGACTTCTGTTGTTGCCTGTAAAGGCATATGAACACTAACCTCATGGGAAATAAAGCATGGCATATTGTAGAGGAGCTGTGCATTGTCTCTAAATTTGATAGACTTGTGCTGAGAGTCAGAATATTAGCACTCATAAATGGGCACTAAAAGATTACTAGAAAGAGAACCATTAACTTTTATTATTTGGGTGATGTTACAGCCACCATCACCATCTGTCCTCTCTAATAACAGCTCACTGACTGTCTGTGGTGGCCACTGGTACTGATGGCCGTAGATGTTGTAACACTGCTCACCTTTATGATGCCATAATCATCTGATAGTGTGACCATATGCGCATGTGTCCACACGGACCTCCATCCTCAACCACGATGGGTGGGCGGGGGGGGAGGCAGGGAGTGAGCACCCACTCCCACCTGCAGCACCCCGCTCCCCTGGTGCAGGGACACAGTGCCGGATGAACCATGCATCAAAACACTGGCTGTGCAGTCGTGAATCCGCCCTTGCCCTGCTACTACTAAACCTTAGCGCAGCCTCATCTTCTTTGCGAGGACACAGGCACATTTTTAATCATAAACCTGACCTCACAAATCCGTTTGTAGTTTTGGAATGTGGGGCGTGCGTGCCACTCACACTACTAATCCCTGGATCCTCAGAGAAGGACCATGATGATTTCTGGGACGGTGTTGCCAGGGGGAAGGTGGCGCCTGGGACCTGTTGGAAATGACAGCTAAAGAAGGCGGATTGAAGCCCAGGGATCAGAATAACAGTAAACGTAGGAGATAGCGAAGAAACTCCCTCGCATCACCGTTTGAAGGGTGTGTGTCTGTTTGCGGTGTTTGACAGCTTTAGCCGGATAGCTAATGGTCTCGCTGTGATCCGCTACTCGGAAGCTAGCGAGACCCCGAGCTGGGTGCATGTGTGTGTGTATGTGTGTA
Source organism: Pempheris klunzingeri (assembly GCF_042242105.1). Classification (NCBI taxonomy): domain Eukaryota; kingdom Metazoa; phylum Chordata; class Actinopteri; order Acropomatiformes; family Pempheridae; genus Pempheris; species Pempheris klunzingeri. The sequence continues at coordinate 13,650,725 of NC_092034.1, forward strand.
TGCGTGTGTGTGTTTGTCTATCGATTTGTAGTGTGATGGTGTGTTTATTACGTTTGTATGCGCGCGTGTGTGTCGCTGCACTTGTCTTCACTGTGCCCACTTGGCATGTTAGCTAGCATGCTAATTTGATAAAGCTAGTTGGCTAATAAAAGAAATTAGCTGACTGTGGGCGAGGTACCTCACGTCAAACGGTCCGCTAATATGGTAGTACAGCAGTCGTATGACGATAATATAGCTCAGGCTAATTTACTATCTATTACGAATTATCTAATTAAGCTAATGTTAGCTGCCAGACGACAGTCTGGATAATTAGCCCGGCTATTAACGCTAGCTTAGCCGCTAGAAGCAGGGGAGCTTGTTGGCTAATTGACCTAGTTCAAAGGGGCAGAGGCCACGCTGTCATTCTACTCGACTGGTCCCTGTTTGCACCACAAGTTTTTGACGTGTTACTTTTAGGGAACAGTATCGTATAGTTATTTAAGTATGTGGGCAAATAGCCACGCAACACATATCTTTTTAAACAGCATTCCCTGTCTCTAATGTAATTCCTTTCCACTTAATGCTAAATCCCTAAAGACTCGAGTCCTGGTATGCTAAACATCCCGGCCTGTCTGCAAGCCACATGCTAAGGTACAAGACTGGGCAGAGGGAATGTCAAAAAAACAGCAGTGCTTTATCAGTTTTGTTCAAAGATCTGCATAGTTTGCAGGCTTATTTTAGAGAAAGCCAGATGTAACAACACTGCGTACATGAGAGGCTCAAACTTGGACTGCTTTCCTCTAATCTGTTAACCCAAGGCTGCTACTGTTCTGGGCAGAATTGATGATCATACTAATATGCAAGCTGGAAGTCCAACAGGTGCACACACATTGTATTATATGAGCTGATCTCAGGTTTAGATTCAGTAACAGAATACTGGCACAACACATGCTGGCATTAGTAATGTTATCAATGTGTCTTTAGGCTTTCAGTAAATCCTAAAGGTTCAATGACTGGATGTTGGTCAAAGCTGTAACTGCTACACATCAGCGTCACATTTGCTGCTTTTAAAATCCAATGTTTCTGCAGGATTTCACCACAAAGTCTCATGATTCACATGAGGCTGTTATTAACAAGGCAAGCATTATACAGCGAGGCTCAGAGCATTAAATCAGTCTGAACATACTGTGGGCTGTAAAATACATCTTGGAAACAGATCAAATATAGCTGTGTATTTTCTTGTAGGGTGCTACACTGTAACCCTCAAAACCAGTAGTTATAATTGGCACTTAGACCGCATCATTCATCCCTCAGGGGAACTATATACACCGCGTTAACCATGAAAATAGGGCTGTTGTGATTGTTAAAAAAACCCTCGAGACACAGGCACGGAAATCTGTAACGTTTTTCTCTCCTGCTCCTCAATCTGCAGGGTTGTAGAGATGGAGTCCCTGATGAGTGCGGTGGCGCCGCGCTCCCCAGCCCCCACCAAGAAGCTGTCAGAGGTAGACTTCAGGTCGGGGGCCACCCTGGATCAGCTGTCAGCCCAGGTGTCTGAGCTGGTGGTACTGGAACAGGGAGAATTTGGAGACCAGACGGCCTTAGAGGTCCACACCGCCAAGGACTTCATCTTCAACATGCTGGGTATGTCCGCAAACAAGACAGTCTATCGCCAACTTTTTCTTGCCTTGGCAGTCCTCAAACCGATATGAATTATTCAATTTATGATGATGTCAACACAGGAAATATATTCTGGCACTGCACCCATTGTCCATTTGCCACTAAGTAAATGTGACACCTAATTTCCTATTTTGCTGTTGACCATTTGGTGTTAGAATCAAAATCACATTAAGTTACCAGCTGTGATAGATGCTGAGGAATATGTCCTGGTGTATTTTGGATATTGGATGGTAATAAGATGTTACTTCATATAATATTTTCCATCATCATGTTAATAGAATGTGATTTTAATGCAGTACAAGTCTCTGGCATAGTAATTATTTATTACCTTGAGTTCAGTTAGCTATTAATATCCTTAAATTGTGGGTGGAAGTTGTGAGCACATCACACTGCACGCACAGGTGGTGTTTGATTTTGCATGTGTGCGAGTGCTCCTGTGTCAGCTGCTGTATAACGCTGCACTTTTGGCCTCGTCTCAGTCGCTGTTTATTCTTCACCTCCTCTTTAATAATAATCTGCAGATGTACATGTTTTTCAGAGTATGGGAAAGGAACTGTATTGTCTGCTCTTTCCTTTGTTTACCCAGGGTAGTGTCCCTGAGAGCAATGAACAGTCAGGAACGCCCCGCCTCACACTCACACACGATTCGACACACTCTCACCAGTAAGCCGCGCGGCACAACCACAGCACATTTTATAACACGATGATTCACATCTGTTTCATGCTGGAACAAATTATAAATCCAAATCCACATCACGGTGTTCTCTGTACATCTGCCGACTTGCGCTAGCTTTCATTTATTTTTTAGACTTCATTCTAGTCCTCGACGTCAGTCTGCAGCATCATAGTGGTCATTTCGATTCGCCACTTTCTGTCTGCAGAGGTGCGATGCCAAATTTAATTTAGGCTACAAGAGCAAAGCGGCAAGATCTAATTTCAGTCGGGTGGGAATAGCTCTCTTTTGCAGGTCCGTGTTATGACTCAGGCTGTGAGGCAGCATATGTGACAAACACGATCAACACTTAGTCTGCATTGAAACGGTGGACCAGGTACAATGTCTTCAGTTTAATCCGCTGACAGACACATTATCACATGGCTGGCTTCGTTCAGGTCTGCAAAATTAGAGTGTTTGTGCCAGTGTGGATGAAATGATTTGAAACGTGCACATTTGGTGTCTTTCAAATGCAAATTAGGTTCTAAATGACATGGTGGAATTCAAGCATATCCAGCGTGTGATTTATTTTTCATTGTGTGCCGCTCGGCTCTCTCTGTCATCCACGCTTGCTGACTTTCACGCACAACCTGAACTACTGAGAGATGGGTTCGCTAAGTGGGAAATGAAGCCAAATGTGATGTTTTTGTTTTTTTTGTCAGTGACTTGAAAGTGAAGTGTGTTTGTTTGTCCAATAGGTGGCACTCTCCCCCCTCCCTGCTGTCCCCTGTCATCCTTGTTTTGTCACGTCAGTCAGTCTGTCCGTGCACGTCGGACTTAGCCAGCATCCTGAAAGTGTTGTCCATGTTCTTCCTACTTCCTCGACCCACTTCTGTGGTTTCATTTCCCAATTTTACATTTTTGCAAGAGGATTGTAGAGCTCAATAAAGGCCTGCATCCTGTCCAGCACCGTTTGTCCCAGAATATCACACAATGTAGTCGAACACACAGTTTCACTATTCACTATATCAAATTAATAGTATTACCTTGGATTGACAGACAGCTCCTGTAGATTTCAAAATAGCTTAAACAGGCCACCTCACCTGGGGAGACATCACGCAAATCAAAATGGCACCAAGGCCTGTTTTTCTCATCTCATTGTATCACCACATGGAGACAGAGGTTCTTTCTTCTGCAAAAAGCTTTTAACTTTTTTTTAGCTGTTTTTCTGCCTTTTCCTGTGTTCAGGTTTCATTTTTCATGATTCTTGTGCAAAGCCCTCTGCTTCCCTCTTTGTCTGCTCCCACTCTCTCTAGGTTGAGCTCCTCCCGGTAACTTTTTCAGTTTTGAGGTTTCTTTCGCTGGCATAATCACCAATGGTTTGCTGGTATTTTCATACCCTGCGCCTCGCCGCCTGCTGTGACAGCTCTGACTGTGAAGAGAAAAGGAAAAAAAAAGTTTGGCAGTTTGAACAGAGGGAGACGCTTTGTGCTGGATTCTAGGAATATAAAGTTAGGTATGTGGTGGTGCTGTAGCTGCATTAGGGGCCCGACGTGTGTCAAGGCCCTACAAAAGATGAAAGGCAGCGCTGAGAAACAAACATCATCCTCTCGCTGAAGGGGCCTTGTTACCACATGCCGGCCTGCTGGAGGAGGCTCGTCATAGCTGCATAGGTGTGTGCATGCGTGCATGGATGCTGTGGCTGTTCTTGCAAGGTTTCTAAAAGTTTGAGCTGCAAAGGGATCCCTGCTGGGTTTTGCACACTGTCAGGGAAAAGGAAAAAGGAGAGAGATTAAACTCTGACACGCACACACACACACACACTCACAAGATACACACAGTGAATTTCTTCACAGCCTGACAGATCCAAGAAGAGGCTTTTATTTACCCCCCCCATTCGAGTAAACACTGTGGTTTGCCTTCAGGCAGGCATGTGGGGGCTACTGTATATATTATTATTATATTATTGCCAGTGAAGCAGAGGATCTGGTGTGAGACCCAGACATACCCCGAATCCTACTTTTCAGATCTTAGATTGTTTGTTACCCCGAAAACCAACCAGTCGCGTCACGTTCCGGCTGCGGTCTGGTTTTACTCTGTCCTCAACGCTGGTGTAAAACCCACCGGGAGCGTTTCAGAGGCGTGTCGGGAGCGATTTTGTCTGGTTGATTAGTTGACTTGCTCAGATTTAGTTGATTTAGTGATTGTTTTTCCTGTGATTTTCATCCTTCTAACATGTCCAAACAAGCTACGTTTGGTATTTTGTTTGTTTTAAATGTGTTTCTTGTGTGTATTTACTACGTTATTGTGCTGTAGCCGACAGACAGCAGCTAAAGTGAAAGTGAAATAGTTTTTTCCAACTCCTGACAGGATTCTCTTTGCCATGTGTGTGTCTGACTTCCTGACCGCTTCATCTGCTCGGTGCTGGGTCAGGCCGAGCTCCTGGTGGTTTTTAAAGCATTGACTAGAGTGGGTGCAATCACCCCTGGCAGCCGTGGTGCAGCCGGAACACAACGCAGACGCAGACGCAGACGCAGACGTCCCCACTGGGTTTTAGCCTTTAGCCAGCTTGGAGAGTTCAGTTCAGAGTCTGTCTTCTCCCTGATGCCAGTGAAAGTTATTTTTGATCCAACTTTTTGGATCCAAGTCCAAAAAGTTATGAGCACTAAGCTCATTTTTATGTTTGACACAGAAAAAGTAATTGTTATGAGAAGAAAAGTCTTCTCACTCTGCCATGAAGTGACCACCACTTCTTGCCTTCCCGTTGGGCTTCTTACATTAGCTCCCCTGTTCTCCACCATTCTTCACACTTAGGCCACTTAGCTTGATGCACATTTGGGCCTGAACAATGATAAGTGGAGGTGGTTAGACAGAGACGGGTCAGCACCTGAGTTGGTTTCTTCCAAGTCAGGAGAGACACAAGTCAGGAGTTCACCTTGAGCTGTGATGAAAAATGAAAAACAAAACCAAAGAAAACAAAGCTTGCCTGTGTTTGTTGCTGTGAGTGATGATGCATGAGGGCCTGCATATTTATCAGTCCCACCAGAGTCTCAAGATCTTTCTCTGATTGTTGTAGCTCAAAAAGACTCCAAACCACGGAGATACAATTTACAAACTTTTGTCTCCCTGATAAATTTTAATAATTGCAAACAAGTTTGCAACATTACAACATTTGAAGAACTCACTAACAATTATGACTGTTCTCTTAGGAGCACATTTCGTCATAGAACAGTGGCATATGTAGGTAATTAGGGCACGTTATACTGATCTTGCAATACAATATATGGAAATAAATGCCAGAAAAATCGAGGTACTTCATCACGTTAATGTAAAGAGCATTAAATTCCTGTATCACCATAAAGCAGTCCAGCTCCTTGATGTGAAACACTGCAGCCATGACCTTGTGCAGAAGCTGGCTACCCTCGTATCTCATGGTGTGAATGCTTATACCATGCTACAAACTTACAAGCATGTGCAAATGAAAGTGCACAAAATTCCTGCAAAATTGATTTATTTTCTGTTTGTTTAGTTGTAATCATTCGTGAAACTGCTTCAAAAAACCCCCCACGAGTCAGAGCAGAGAGTTTTCTCTCTGCCCTGTATGCTTTCATATTGAGTGCATTTATCTGGCACTAAATGTACCAACCTTTATGTGATGTGATGCATATTTTATTTAGGGGTAAAAAAAAAGAAAAATCCCTCCTGGTTAAATTTTAACCATCAGACTGGGAACTTTATCCCTCCTGGGGAAGCAGCTCAGAAAGATGGACACCATGTCTGTTAACACCGGTGGACGTCCGTGTGAGCGAGCGTCTCGCAGCTGGATGCTGTTTCTGCCGCTGTGACTTCCTGCCTCATCGCAGGGCCCCGCTCTGATGGCCAGAGTTCAGCCGTTGTTTTTAGTGCAGGCTTGGGATTGGAGGCCCACATGGTCGCTCTGGCTGATTGATTCTCCACTAATGCCATTTTGGATTTGAGAGCCTGTCTTCATCTGGCAGCCAGGCCAGAGAAAAAATATTTGTATTTGCTCAGTTAGGCTTTGTTACTGTTTGGCTTTCATTGGCACACACACACACACACACACACACACACACGCAGGCACGCTCGAGTGCCAAGCAGCACAGATGAGATGCGTTCTGCCTGCCATAAATGATGGTCATTGTCGCTCGCTGACACCTTTTGTGGCACTTTGCTGGATTAAATCTTAGTTGTTGGAAAGCTGGCACATCAGTGAAAATGAATTCAAAATTTAGTTGATGTGAATTTAGTTCACAACCCCTGTTCAGGAAGGCCCTGTGACAAATCAACCAGCAGCCATCTGTGGTTGCAACACAACAGATTGTCCTGTGAATGAACATGGCCACAGCCAGACATCATTCATTAAGTCTCTTTCATGGTATCCAATTATATAGGATTTACAGAATTTGGCATGTTCAGTAAGGAGTGTTTTGACATTGCATGACATATTATCTACTGTGCTGCTCCTTTTAATAACCAAGGCTGACATTGTGATTTCTGCTCGTTCATAATCACACTTCAAGGATTCCTCAGGCGCAGAGGGAGGAATAATTTGGGTTGCAGCTGTCAAATGATAACAGTATTTTGTGCAGGCTGTAGCTGTCTGAGTTGCTGGAAGAACTAAAAAAACCCATTAGAAACAGAATGTTTACCACACACCTTGAGAAGTTCTTCATAATGTAGCCAGGAATGTCGGACGGCGCAAAGCCACAGATATTCCCATCTTCCTGTCAAATAATTTAAGTGAATTTTTTATGTAACTTTTCCAAACGCTGGATGTACTAATGGACAGAGCCACTAAGCCTTAATATAACTTGGCAGTGTGACAGACAAAAATACTACTTGGGACGCGTGTAAATGTGATCCGATGATGAACTGCACTGCATGTTTCTTTTTCTATATACAGAAAAAAGTGTGTTGATAGTCAAAAAAGTTTGTCCTTGAGCATCATTTACTGAAAGATAAATTTTTGTGAAGATGGGACAAGAAGACTGAATTGACAAATCTCTTAATATATCAAAGCTTTGAATCAGTTTGTAGATAGCTTCGCAAATGACTAGACTACCCTGCTGCAGTAAAATGTACGAGTAAACATACAGCGACAGTTTCGTCTTTGAGTGATAATTGCCTGTCGTTTAGCGGGACACGGTATCACAGTGTTGCTGGCATCAAAGCAGCAGTGAGAAGCTGGAAGACACTGACGGCTTCCTGCCTCCCGTCTCTCCGCAGGTGGTTTGAACATGCTGCCTGTCATCGCTCTGAGCCCCGTTGAATGAATCCACACACACACACACACACCGGGCTCAGTGGCACCTGGCTCCTGAACCCCCTTTGCACCCCGAAATCAGATTAAATTGGAGCTTCTCCTTTCCTCTTCTCTAAAAGGCCTATTTTTTGGAGCTAATCTCCTGCCTTGATATGAATTCATAAACAGCGAGCGGGCGGGATGGCTCACCTTTCATGCAGCTGGGTTGTCTGGGATTAATCCTGCTATAAGCGCACGAGGTATGGCTGCAAGAAGTGCCGGTTGAACAGCAGTGATAACATCCGGTTGAGACTGCAGGAGTCATTTGTAACCGACTGAATCGCTCCTTTTGGGATGGGGCAGCTTTGGAGATTATTGCTATGGCTCTGCTGCTGCATTAGGGTTTTATTGTCTAGAATAACAGAAAGGTCATGCAGAGGTAGGGCATGTGTGCATATCATTTTGACAGATAACATCGCCAAGGTGCCCTGGATCAAGAACCTCAACCCTGACTGTTTCAGTGGAGCTAATCAGTAGTTAATCCCTCAAAAGCATCTGTATTTAAAGTGAAAATTCAGTCACTGCTGTTTAACTGAAATATTATAACTGAACCATGATTGTGTGAGGCAGGAGCCTTGAAACCTGAGCAGGGATTTAATAAGAACATGTTCCTGCTGTGTAAACACAATTCACAGTAAAGCACTGAGGGAGCACTTCCTCACAGAAGGCTTGTGGAGACGTAACAGCTACGTCTCTACAGCTAGGTGTTTAACGGAGGCTCGCCTAAATTAAAACAACCGGACAATTTCTCATCGTTACATCCTTGCAATGAATGTGGACATAAG